>NC_133658.1:673771520-674071520 GCF_037893015.1 Macrotis lagotis | reverse complement strand
GCTACCTGTGAAATGTAAAAAGTATAGGAATAATTCTCATGAATTGAAGATTCTTTTCTCTGAAAAATTTAAGGAAAAATATGGACAAATTTTAATAGTACTAGCAGTAGTAGGTGTCCTTCATAAATGAAAAGGACCACATCATCATATGTATGATGGCACATCTCGTACATTATTTTTATTTTAGTGACAGAAATGTTGTACAAAAATATCTTTCTTACTACCTTTTCCATAACTGTCTCATCCCATGGCTTGATTTCCTAGGAAACAGGATTTCTGGTGATGATCTGGATGCTGTGAGAGTCCTTGGCCTTTAGGATGTGATTTCCCATCCTTATCAGCGAGGCACCACAATCCTCCAGTAATGACAGCCTGTAACAAGTTGGTGTATACAAGCCTGACTCTTGTTGGTCTAATTTTCAACACAGATTTTTCCTCTCAAGTCTATATCCATTCTACTCTCAAAACCCAAAGACTTTGGTTTCCTGGAAGGTGCCTGGTGGGTAATGGGAATAATGTAGCTAGATCACTGGTCATCATTATTTGTGATTGGAATTATGAAGTTATCTGATTGTCTCTGAGCCTCCAACTTTAATTCCTGATTAAGGAAAACATTCTTGGAAAATGCTTTCACTCCGTTCTGGCTTGCTCCAGTCCAAGAATTTTACCTCTGGGGCCACAGTATAAAGGCCCTTGGCCATACCTCTTAAACATAGCTCCAGTTCTGAAAACCCACAAAATAAAATCGGGATCTTATTCCATTATTTCTAGTTAGTGTATTGGGGTGACTGAGGACTGCTTCAAACACTCTAAATTTTTCAGAGTAAAGATTCAGGCCCCATCAGATACTCTTCTAAGACCATCAAGACGGTTCCTTGTGTCAGGGGTTGGGAATGGCAGACACTTGCCTTGCAGCAGGCCTCCAAATCAATCCCATGACCAAACTATGAGGTTTTTAATTGCAGCAACTTTCATAAACACTATTGTATTTGGAATTATCTCAGCTGCTGGCACCAGAATAGTGCTCTAATGCATATTCCTTAAAGGATTTAAAGCAGACTCATTCAAATTATAGGGTCTTTGTTATTTTTTTCATCACTACCTCCCAAGTTTGGGAGCAGTTGTAATATGAGTCATTGTTTCCTTCCTTGGATGTTGTAAATGTTTCTTAGGATCAAACTTTATATAGGAAAAAAAAGGCATGCAAGTGATTGAAACCTATATTATATATTTATTCTTTTTTATATTTTTTTGCAATTTTTATGCCTTTTTAGAAGGGATGGATTTCTGGGAGGGGAAGGAATAGTGGAAAAATAGGAAATGTAGTTGATGTAATTAAAATATAGCAATAACTGTTTAAAATAAATTCATAGGACTTGATAGTAAATTGTTTGAAGGGGAGAAATGATCAAAAATTCAATTCAGTTTTGAAAGCAGTTTATTGAAGATGATTGCATAATAGAGAAGTTTGATGTAGTGAAAAGAAAGAAGGCAAGGAAGATGATTTATTCAGTTTGGGAAATACTAATATCCAATGGGACATCTTGGTGATATCTACAGGAAAGTTCAATGTGTGGGACTGGAGCCCAGGGAAATTATTGGGGGTGAAAATTTAGATTTAGAAATCATCTGAACAGAGTCGATAATTGAAGTAGAAGAGATTGCCAAGGGAGAAAGTATCTTTAGTTCTAAAATAATAACAGTTTTCAAAGGAATAACAAACCAGTGATGAAAAGTAAAGTTTCATTGAAAAAGCAAAAACAAGAAACATAAAATCCCTAAGCCTACATCTAAGTACTAATTTCAATGAGAATAGAAATAAACAGATAAGAAATACCCATTCATAAGGGATTATGTTTACTCTTTGCTCATCAAAGCAAGGCAGAAAATAGTCCTTTTGTAGTTACATCATCCTAAAAAATAATTTTTGCCTATATTTTGCATGTGTTTATGTATATATATGCAAAAATTCACAGTATCTGAATATATATAATAGATAAATTTGTATGTGTGTATTGATCATCAATATTCATTTATCTTGAGATTTATGCCTACATTAGCTAGTTCTATAATTTTTAAAATACATCTTTTCAAAACCAGATGATTCTATTACACACACAATGAAAGACATCAATAATATGTATATATTGCATTTTGCTTTCTTTTTTAAGGTCTTCATTTTAAATTTATTCTCAAAGGAAAATTGTCTTTCTTTGTTGATGCTTACTTTTTTTTAATGAGATCACAATGGCTACTCCCTTAGCTCTTTTTTATGAAAGTATTCAAGACAAATTAGGTAACACACGATGAGTTAAAACACTTTCAACAACGTTAAACCTTTTTATGTTAGGTTCAAAAACAGAGATACTTAAAATAATTGTTTAATTGTGAAATTCTTCTATTATGCAAGGCCATTTTAATGACCTACCCTCTAATATATATTTCTAGAAGTTAAACCCAGTGATCCTTTCTCAATATCCTTTTCAGCTTAGTAGAATATTGAAAGCTGGAAAAGAAGAGTAGAAGAAGTAAGAAACCTTCACAATAGATCAAAAGAAATAATGCCAGTGACCCATCACTTTCACTTTTCTTTTTTTTTTATATTTTAGAACCAACTTGAGGTTAAGTCCTTATTTAAAGTAATTAAAAAAAACTTCCCACTTGGAATATTAGGTGGAAAAGATAATGAGGATGGAATAAAAGAAGTTATTTTATGAGGAGAATTGAATATTTTTTTTGGATAAACAATTTGACTCTGTTTTGGCAATAATCACATCTCTAGAATACTATTTCCTTAAATTTCTACTTTCAACTATGGAACAATATAGTTAAATATTAAAATAAAATAAAATGTATGGAAGATGCTCAAAGTATGCATTTAAATTATCTTCAAAAAGGTTACAATCCAATATGATTGTGAAAAGAGAAGCAAGCATACAATTTATAGATATTATTAAATTCCAAAAGAATATAGAAGGAAATAAGATTAGTAATGTTGCGTTGAATATTTGAGTTTTTCCTCCATTTCCCCCCAAGCAATGCCTCCTAAAATGTATACAAAATCAAAACAAATCCTGAAGGAAACCTCCTCAGTAAAGTCTTTTTGATCAGAGACTATGTAATTTTTCATGTTTGAGTATTGTTCAATATTTCACAGAGTATTTAAAATATAGTAGAATCTCAATAAATGCTATTATTCTGACAAGATACCCCCCCATCCATACATAAAACTATTAAAAGATTTATTGGAAAACTAAAAAAGAATAATCATATTCAATGATCCTTTGTTCATAACAATCAGATAGGGCATAAAATAAGTTGGCATATGCTCACTAAAGAAATTATCCAGCATCATGGCATAGATCCAGCAGGAGGCCAAAGGATTGTAGATTTTTTTTGGTTGGTGAAATTTTCTATATTTTCTCATTTGCTTGCAACATCATACTAATTTCATAATGCCATAGAACACTGCAGAACTTGTTGAATTAGAGCTTTACTTATTCTAATTAGGTAAATCTCACACATGAAAAACAAAGAATATGAAGAATACTAAAATCCAGATTATGAGATTCTGTTAGATAAGCATGTTTATTCACATGAAGTAATTTTTATACTCGGTTCTGTTAATATCACTATTGTTTTATTGCTATGTCTGCAATATCATTAAGTACAAATCAATGCCTTTATAAAAGTTTATATAAAGAAGTGAATAAATCTCTTCCGTGATGTGTTATGTAAAAATCTGTAATTCTTGTATATGTTTTAGACAACTCCTGATAAGTGTGACTCAGAAAGAAAAGAAGCTCATAGAGGGAGGGTTGCCTTGTTTAAATTGAGGACTTATGGGGGCAGCTAGGTGGCACAGTGGATAACGCACCAGCCTTGGAGTCAGGAGTACCTGGGTTCAAATCTGGTCTCAGACAGTTAATAATTACCTAGCTGTGTGGCCTTGGGCAAGCCACTTAACCCTGTTTGCCTTGCAAAAAAAAAAAAAGAAATTGAGGACTTGCAGCAGTATAAGAAAAGACATTATCTATTCCCCTGAGACCTGAAGATTAGAGAATTATTGAATAAGAGAATTAAAGGGTTAATGTGGTTCAAAAGCTTATAACCAGTAACTGAGGTAAAAACCTAGGAAGAGTTAATTATACTGGGAATATTTTAAGGCAGGTTGCTTATACTCAAATTCTTAATAATTATTTCCCAGTTGCATTCTTTAACTCAAGGTATTTTGTCAATATTGCTTGGACACTTGTAGACACAATCCTCCTAATTTATAGACATACACACGCGCACGCACACACACACATACACATCATACATTTGAAAGGAAAAACTTTATAAGAAAAGTCAGGTCATGGGGAGATCCAGTTATTTTTCATAAAACTGTGATACTTTTTAAAAATCTTATCGAAGTTTTATTTAATTTTTTCAAACATGCAAAGATAGTTTTCAACATTCATACATTTGCAAATTTCTAAGTTCCACATTTTTCTACCATCCCTTTCTTCCACCCCCCCAAATGGTGCAAACAATTTTGTAAAAGTTGTATATGTACAATTTTGTTTAACATAATTCCATATGAGTCATATTATGAAAGAGTAATTTGAATTATTAGGGAAAAAACATGAGAAAGAAAGGAAAAGTATAGTAGAGGTTTTTAAAAAGTGAGCTTACTATGCTTTGCTCTGCATTCAAAATTCACAGTTTGTTCTCTGGATGTGGATGGTATTTTTCTTAAGACATCTCTCAGGATTGGCCTTGATCAATTAACTATTGAGAGAAGTTGCATCCATTATAGTTATCATCTCACAATGTTGTACTAATGTGTACAATGTTCTGTTGGTTCTGCTCACTTCATTACCATCAGTTAATGCAAGTCTTTCTAAGCTTTTCTAATGTTCAGTCGTTCATGATTTCTTGAAGAATAATAATACCACATAACAAACATATATCATAATTTTCTCTACATTCCCCAAATGATGGACATTCCCTCAATTTCCAGATCTTTGCCACTACAAAAAGAGGTGCTATGAATATTTTTGAACATGTGAGACTTTTCCCATTTTTTATGATTTGTTTGGGATGTAGACCTAGTTGTGGTTTTACTGGACTAACAGGTTTACAATGTTTTATTGCCTTTTGGTTATAGTTCCAAATTGCTATGCAGAATGGCTGGATCCGGTCATAACTCCACCAATAATGCATTATTCTCCCACTTTTCCCACATCCTCTCCAAAATTGAAAATTTTCCTTTTTTGTCATTTTAGCCAATCTGATAGGTGTGAGATTGTACCTCAGATTTGTTTTAATTTGCAATTCCCTAATCTATAATAGTTTGGAGCATTTTTCAAATAACTATAAATACCTTTAATTTCTTCATGTGAAAACTTCCCTTTCATATCTTTTGATCATATATCAGTTGGGAAAAACAGCTAGATGGCACAGTAGATAGAGCATTGGCCTCTGAGTCAAGAGGATAAGAGTTTGAATTCAGCCTCAGACATTTACTAACTGTGTGATCTTGGACAAGTCATTTAACCTTGATTGCCTTGCAACTAGGGCCATTTCCAGTCCTCCTGATTCACATCTGACCTCTGGACACAGATGATTCTGGAGGAGAAAGTGAGGATGGTGACTTAGTATAGCACTCCCTCACTTAAATTCTATCATGTGCTTGTCCTGACATCACTTCCCTGATGTTGTGGTCATCTTTGAGAATAGAGGACAAATATCATTATAAATATTAACATCATTATAATTAATTGAGAAATGACTTATAATCTAAATTTGACTCAGTTTTCTATATATTTCCAAAACATTAATTGTGAAAATTGTTTCTAAATTCTTTATAATCTTGGCTGCATTGGTTTATTAGTGCAAATGCTTTTTAATTTAATATATTCAAAATCATCCATTTTGCAATTTACAATGTTCTCTGTTTCTTGTTTAGTCATAAACTCCATCCCTTCCCATAGATCTTGTTCTCTTAATTGTTCTACGGTTTCACCCATTATGTTTAAATCCTGTACCCATTTCACCTTTATTCTGGAATAAAAAGTGAGATGGGGGTGGCGAGGTGGTGTAGTAGATAGAGCATGGCCCTGGAGTCAGGAGTGCCTGAGTTCAAATCGGGCCTCAGACACCTAATAATTACCTAGTTGTGTGGCTTTGGGCAAGGCACTTAACCCCATTTGCTTGCAAAATAAAATAAAATAAAATAAAATAAAAGGTGAGATGTCAATGTGTAGTTTTTGACATTCTGTTTTCCAGTTTTCCCAGCAGTTTTTGTCAAATAGTGAGTTCATATCCCCAAAAATAGTCTTTGAATTTATCAGAGTAGATAACTATAGCCATTTATTTCTTTTTGTTTTTTATCTAATCTAATCCACTGATTCTATTTTTTAGCCAATACCAGACAAGTTTTGATAGTGCCTACTTTTATAATATAATTTTTACATCTGGTACAGCTAGGCTACCTTCCCTTGCTTTTTTTTCATCAATTTCCTGATATTCTTGACCTTTTGTGGTTCCAGATCAATTTTATTTTATATATATATATATATATATATATATATATATATATATATGTATATATATATGTATATACATATGTGTGAGTGTTGATGATTTCTGTGGGCTTATTTTATCTCCAGGTATTTTGCTGAAGCTATTGTTCCAAGTATTTTTTAGTTGATTTTTTAAGGTTCTCTAAGTATACCATCATATCATCTGCAAAGAGTGAAAGTTTTACTTCCTTATTGCCAATTCTAATTACTTCTTTTTCTTTTTAATCTCTTAGATAACATTTCTAATTCTATATCAAATAGTAGTTATGATAATTAGAATCCTTCTTTCACCCCTGATCTTATTGGAAATGCTACTAGATTGTCCCCATTGCAAATACTGCCTGTTGATGTTTTTAATTGATACTGTTTATTAGTTTAAAGAAAACTCCATTTATTCCTATATTCTCTAGTGCTTTTAATAGGCATGAATATTGTATTTTGTCAAAGTCTTTTCAGTATTTATTTAGATAATTGTAGAAATTTTATTAGATTTCTCATTAATGTTGTCGATTGTGTTGATTATTTTCTATGTATTGAACAATCCCTGTCTACCCATAAAAACCCCACCTGATCATGGTCTATTATCCTAGTAATATCTTGTTGAAATCTCTAAGAAATTTATTTGTTTTGAATCAATGTTCATTAGGGGAAAATGATCTATACTTTGTCTGTTTTGATTCTTCCTGGTTTAGGCACCAACCCCATATTGGTGTCATAATAGGAATTTGGCAGAGCTCCTTCTTCTCTTATTTTTATAAATAGTTTATGTAAGATTAGAATTAATTGTTCCTTAAATGTTTGATAAAATTTTCTTGTTAAGTCCATCTGGGCCTGGGGATTTTTTCTTAGAAAAATTATTGATTGTTCCTTCAGTTTATTTTTCTGAAATGGGGTTATTTAAGTATTTTTTGCTCTTCTGTTAATTTGAATAACTTATAGTTTTGTAAATATTCATTTCTTTCATTTGTCAAAGTTTTTGGCATTCATTTGAACAAAATAGTTCTGAATTATTACTTTAATTTGTCCTCATTTGTAGTGAGTTCCTCCTTTCCATTTCTGATACTGGTAATTTGGTTTTCTTCTTTGTTTAATGATTCACTAATTGTTTATCTGTTTTATTGATTCTTTTACAAAGCCAAATCTTAATTTTATTCATAAATTCATTGGTTTCAATTTTATTAATTTTTTGTATAATTTTCAGAATTTCTAATTTGGTTACTAATAAGGGATTTTTATTTAGTTCTTTTTCTATATTTTAGTTACACACCCAATTAACTGATTTCTTCTTTCTTTATTTTATTTATATAAGCATTTAGATATATAAAATTTCACAAAAAACTATTTAGACTGCATCCTACAAGTTTTGGTATGATTTCTCATCATTGTCATTGTCTTGAACGTAATTGTTGATTATCCCTTTGATTTGTTGTTTGATCTGTTCATTCCTTAAAATTAGGTTTAGTTTCCAATTAATTTTTTTATCTTTACATGGCCTATTATTACATGTAATTTTTATGGTATCATGATCTGTAAAGGATGCATTTAATATTTCTTCCTTTGAATTTGATTGGGAGGTTTTGATTCCCCAGTGCATGGTAAATTTTTGTGTAGGTGCCATGTACTGCAGAGAAAAAGTTATATTCCTTTCTATTCCCATTCAATTTTTTCCAGAGGTCTATCATATTTAAGTTTTCTAAAATTCTAATCAACTTTTAACTTCCTTCTTGGTTTTTTTTGTGTGTAAATTAGGTTTAAACAGAAAAAGGCCCCAGTAATATAATTTTGCTGTCGACATCTCCCTGTAATTCATTACTTCTAAAGGCAATCAGATTGATGCATCAAGTATGGCAATATTTGTACAAATACCTTCTAATGAAATCAATGGCCTGGGTTTGTCTTTCCTTTTCAGTCAACGTAAAGGCATATTTATGATTCTTCCAGGAAAAATCTTGTTTGAATGAAATGAATACATGCCAGACCTACAGGTAGCCAGAATGAAAATAAATTCACTTGTTTTCTGAAATCATGTCCTTATTAATGTTCAGAGTTATTTGTAAACACTAATTTTAGGGGATGATGAAAAGAAGAAAATAATCAGATTATCCTAAACAAAGAACAATAGAGTTTGAAAAAAATTTAATGGACATCAATGTGTTAAAAAGCAACAACACATAATATTTAATCACCTCACACACAGATTTTGAAGTAGTTAAATTTAATTTTGAAATATTAAAAAAATACATTATTTTTCAAAGTAACAAAAAATTCTTCCAACATGTAAATCTTGAGAAAGTTGTTCAACCAATTTCTTAAAGTAAGACCTAAGTCTTCTCAGTCTCTCAATATTATCTTTCCATTTCATATTTCATAATGGAATATATTACATTCAGTATTTGTAAATGTAGCATATTTTTCTCAGGTAAATATTTATTTAAAAATAAAGTTTAAAATATAAGAGAAGCAGATTTAGCTTTTATAACAATAATATACAAATAAATATTAGTATTCTTTCCATTAAATATGCTCATATTTTAGGCAATAACATGTTTCAAGTGCAGTACAATATGGTACTATTTATAATTATCCCTACAGTTACATTTCTAGTAGTTTATTTATTTGTGTGTTCATAATAAATTTCTGGTATTTTGTATGAATATTATATGGTGATATTGTTTTTGAATCTAATTTCCTTCTCTTCTGTCAGTGTGCTTTGTTTTTTTTTTTTTATTTTATCCCTAATCTAAATACTCTGTGCTGGACAGTGAACTATATATTATCCAGAAAACAAATAAACAAAAATGCACCTAAATGCAATATTTCTTTTATCCTGGTTTAAAGGAGCAAGGAAAGATTTTTAGGTTATTGAAAAATTAGAATACCATAACTAAAAATGAAACATTGATAACAGAGTTCCAAGGTAGTGTAGTGTCAATTCATTTGCATACTGCTCTTTATAGATTTAAGAAGGTAAATATTTTTTTAATTATTCTGATAGTTACTTGGAGACAAAAATCGTATTTTAAAAGTTCCATTTATCTTATTGGGAAAATTGGTGAAATGTGTCTGTTTAGTTGGATGTAGGTTTCTTTGACTGAAACCATTGTAAGGTATAGAACTTAGAAAATTGAAGATTGAAAATTGAAGAATGAAGAAACTGTCAAATACAAAAACAAAAAATTAAACTCAGCAATGATCTGAAATTATGTATGAAGAAGCAACAATTGAAGACAATTGACAAAATTCAGTTACATCATCAGAAAAGATCAACTTTATTGAACAAAAATTTAAATCTCAAATAATATCTTCAGTTGCTGCTCTCAAGAATTTAAGGAGGTAATCTCTCAGAATTATCTTTTGCCCTTTGTTTTTCTCCACCCCCTGCTATCTGAGAGTCCAAAGCAGAAATGAGAAAGACAGGTTATGCAGATATTTAAAGCAAAAGATGTTAAAATTAAATAGAATGTCATTTATGTTGATGGGTGAAATTCCAACTAAGTTTCTTTGCCTTCCTCTAGTTGACCTATTTTGTAGGGAGATTTGGTGGTTGCAGTTTGACTGGACAACACAACATTCTAGTATGGGAATAATGGACTGGATTTATTCTATGTTGCTCAAAGAAAACCATCTTGATGAGCTTGACTTAAAGGCAATTCTTGTCCAAATAAACGCATATTATTTCCCAACCCTTTTCAAGGGTAATTATGTTTAAAAAACTTGTTGATGCTTCTTCAGTTTGGGCATATAAGAGGAGAGACAGTCAGTTGATGAGTGACATAAACTACGTAGATAAGCATTTAGCAAAACACACACACACACACAAGTGACTTCATATGATATAGAACTTCTTTTTTTGGAGGGGGGGTTTGCAAGGCAAATGGGGTTAAGTGGCTTGCCCAAGGCCACACAGCTAGGTAATTATTAAGTGTCTGAGACCAGATTTGAACCCAGGTACTCCTGACTCCAGGGCCAGCACATTATCCACTGCACCACCTAGATATAGAACTTCTTGAATGACCAAATGACATCAAAACTTTAATTCTGAATTTTGAATCACCCTGAGGTCATAATTTAGGTATTCTTTTGAGTTTCATTTCCACATTCCTCTAGGAGCAAATACATTTTCTACTATAGATATCTAGTAAATTGTTGAGGGAATATGACCCAAGTTTATATGTGAATTGTGATATATTTTATTAATAAATTATTTGCTTTAGTACATTAATTCAAATGACATTGCTATTACTTTGCTTTATTGCTAAGTAAATAGCTATGTTTAAGTTCTGTTTAAGATCTAAAAATGTCAGGGTGGCTAGGTGGTGCAGTGGATAGAGAACTGGCCCTGGAGTCAAGAGTACCTGAGTTCAAATCTGGCCTCAGACACTTAATAATTATCTAGCTGTGTGGCCTTGACTAAGCCACTTAACCCCATTGCCTTGCAAAAAAACCTAAAAAAACAAAAATCTAAAAAATTCTCATTGTGAGTGACTGACTTATATAAATATGGATAAAAACTCAAGAGATAAAAGCTATGATCAGATTGTGAATATTCCCTTCAGTTGGATTTCTCCATGAATCCTGAAATAATTTGAAAGTAGCTGTGTTTTGGCTTTCACCTCTGGGAATGCAGACTTGCCAGTGTTAGAGTAATTGAAGAGATCAAGTCAACCAAGAAAGTGAGTAACTGGATGGGAGGTATGAGATCCTAGAATGAGTGTTGGCACTTTTTATCCCTTCAGCATGAGGCCTTACCCTCAATTCTTTTCTCTTACTAGTACTGTCAAATTCAAATTAGTTCCAAAGTCTTGGCAATTCTACCTCCACAATATATCTTGCTTCAGTCTCTTTTTCTCTACTCACCCCCATCCTCCTTGTAAATGACTGCCTTCCTTATCTAGAATATTCTTCTTCCTCATTCCTTGCTGCCTTCAAGAAGTACCTTAAACACAGTCTTAAAGAGTCTCCAGATCCTCTCTGTCCCCAATTGCTAGTACTCTCCCTCTCAAACCATATTTTTAAAATTTGTTTTCTGTTCATTTCTGTTTTTCCTATCGATATTTATTTTAAGTAATACTTGCATATGTACCTCTTATATCTTCTCTTAATGTAAGTTCTTGGATTATTTCATTCCTATTATTTGTATCCATTGCTTTTGTTACCAAGTCTAGTACTTCCTAGGTGCTAAATTAGGTGCTTGTTGATTGATTATTTGGTTAAGATTAGAAAATGTTCAATTTTGCCTTTTTATTGCCAGCATTTAGCAATGTTCCTTGCACATAACTTGCACATATTATTTGTTTGTTAAATGCTTAATAAATTTGAATCTACATTGTTGACAAATTTCAGATGTTAATGAAATTATACATTTAAGTACTATCAATAAAATAATTAAAACAGTATAAATGATAGTAATAATAGCTATGAGATTTGTAAAATACCTAAAATATTAATTTGCTTTATCCTCACAATAGACCTGGAATGTAGAAGTTCTTGTTACTCTGACCATAAAGAAAATGAGGTGGCAGCTAGGTGGTGCAGTGGATATAGCACCTGCCCTGGAGTCAGGAGGATCTGAATTCAAATCCAGTCTCAAACACTTACCAATTACTTAACTGTGTGACTTTGGACATTGAAAAAAAATAAAGAAATTGAGGCAAATAGAGATTAAGTGAGTTGCTCAGAATCAATCCAAGTTGTGTCTGAGGTTTGGTTTGATCTTTTTTTACTCCTAAAGTGAATGTATCACTTAGATTAGGTAGATATAGAATACAATTAATTTAGCTATAGATATGAACATATCTATATATGTATGCATATATGCTTCTACATTGATAAAAGTATTTTTGTTCATTTTTAAATGTGAATGAGCCAAGACCTTGTCATCCTGGAGACACTACTCAGATACTTCACTATATTGTATACCCATTGAATAAAAGGATGGTAAGGATTTAATGTACTTCAATTAATTTTTGACATTCTACCATGCATTCAGGGAAGCACATGTATACATATATGTATACATGGCAATAGCTATAACTAAAATTAAAATCCCTGATATCCCATGTAAAGCACTTGGTTAATAATAATAATAATAATAATAATAATAATAATAATAATAATAATAATAATAATAATAATTTATTAAATGCCCAATGTATACCAGGTACAATGCTATGCACTGGACTCCATGCTAGACACTAGATAGGATAACGGTAGAGTTTTCTTCAATCTCATATTAAAATCATTTTACATTCTTTTTAATATTCCATATAAATATGTGCATTTAAATTAAAAAAACTCACTTTGAGTTCTTGGCACCCTTCTGGTAGGTCGAGGAAAAAATTAATTTACAAACTAATCACTACCATATTTCAGTGAAAATCAAGGATTAGACCATCTGACAACATCAAGTATACTAATTGAAATTACATGTAAAAGAATGCATATCTTAGGGTGGTTGTCAAAGCACATGAATAGATTAAAGAGATAATAATTAAACATATTTGTTTTGTAATTTGAAAGGTCAAAATAGGATATATAATTTTTTTTGATAAAATATTCTATTCTGTTAATTTTATTCCAAGATTTAGCAGGGAAACAATATGAAATGTTACACCTTAAAGTTAGACAAATCAATAAGCATGAGAGAATCTAGCTAAAATTCTAAAAAGATTTGAATCTTTTCATATGATAACTTCAGGAAAACTCTATGGTCAGAGTAACAAGAACTTCTACATTCCAGGTCTATTGTGAGTATAAAGCAGGAAAACTCCTGAAGTGAGTGGTATTTTGGGATTATATCCCAAATATGTCAAAACACAAAAAGAGAGGAAAGGACACATTTGTACAAAAAATATTTTTGTTCTTTTGTTAAGTTCTTTTTGTGGGTCTATGAATCAAAAATAAAGAGGATGCCCATCAACTGAAAAATGGCTAAACAAACTGTGGTATGCAAATATGATGGATATTATTGTCCTATAAAAATTACAAGCAGGATGATTTCAGAAAAAAAAGCACTTGTAAAGATGTATGCTAATTGATGCAAAGTGAAGTGAACAGAACCAGGAAAACATTGTAGATAGTAAGAGCAATATTGTATGATGAAGAATTGTGAATGATTTAGTTATATTCAGAAGTACAAAGATTCAAGACTAACCCAAAGGAAATGATATTGGTTAAACATTGATTGAAGTATGTGCTATTTTTCACTTTCTTTTACTTGAGTCTTCTTGTACAAAATGGTTAATATGGAAATGTTTTACATGAATAAAAAAGAAACAGCTACTTGAAATAATTGTTTTCAATTCTCTTTAATAGAATTGTAGGACACATTTGCCCTTTAGCTAATACAGAAAACCAATGAATAGAACATAGAAGAACTTAAAAGTCTATAAAATACAAACCAATTTGTTATCAACTAATGTTTAGTAGATGCAAGGTCAGGCATAGATAGACTATGATTCAGAGAACTTTCTAGATTATATTGCCAATTCTAAGACTTGGAAGCGTGAAACTATATTGCTCTATGAATTCTGTGCCATTATTGTTTTTCAGGTATTGATGACTTTCTTCTCTAATGATTATACATTTCTTTCTGCCAGCAAGTAATAAAAGACTAGGGGCAGCTTGGTGGCACAGTGACCAGAACACTGACCCTGGAGTCAAGAAGGCAGGAGTTCAAATAGATCCTCAGAGACTTAACTCTTACTATGTGACCCTGGTCAAGTCACCAAATCCTGATTGCTTCACATCCAGGGCCATCTCCAGTAGTTCTGATTTATATCTGGCAACTGGACCCAGATGACTCTAGAGGAGAAAGTGAGGCTGGTAACTTAGCATGACACCACCTCATTCAAATTCAATTCATATGCTTATCATGGTATCACCTCCCTGATAACATGATCTTCTTTGAGAATGAAGAACAAAGCATTATTATTAATCAAAGACAAATATTCATCATTTCACTTTCTTTGATCCCTTCTATTTTTTCTTCTTTTTCCATGTGACAGAAGATCAAAGAAAGACATAACAGACCAGAAGTATTATTCACATGTAGCATGAAAAATAATTATATATAATGCTAGCATATGAAAAAAACTTTAAAGAGCATCTGGTCTGGCAAAAAATTAAATCAAGGCAACAAAAAAGGAATGACTTGATAGATGTCAAACAGTTTGTAAATGGTAGTATTAGGACTCTAGGCCTGTTTCTAGCTTTTCTCTCTTCATCTTGTGTGACTTGTGTATATATAAAAACAAATTATTCTTAGTATTCATTGCTCCCTCTCCAAAATATTGCTACATTACTAAAGTAGTAAAATGTATTTTCAAGGACTGAGGTAGATATCAAATTTTTCTTGTTCTAGGAGTTGCTTTGGCTAAAACACTCATCTCTGAGTAGTTAGATTTCTGGTGATGAGTCACTTTTTTAACAAGTCTGTCTGACTGTTAGAAGTTAGAGCAAGTCTGTACCTAGGATCAGAGATAAAATTTGCCTAATATGCTAGAATTTTTAAGAATTTGTATTCTGCTGGCATAATCTTTGGGAATCCAGGATTGTCTCTCTTACCATGATGAAATGTCAGAAGAAAATTTTGTAGAGGATTAAAATGAAAATATATATATATATATATATATATATATATATATATATATATATATATATATATATATATATAAATTTAACCTTACACCATTTTATGACTAGTTTTTTGGGGTGTTTTTTTCTTTTTTGTAGGATGGGGTAGCTAGCATTTTTATCTCCTTTTTTTCTTTATTTTTCTTAGATAAAATGTGTAAATTCTAAAATTAAGATGCAATATCTTTGTTAATAATAATTATAAAATATAATGTTGCTTAGATCAAAATTGTCATTGTGAAAGAATGTCTCAGAAACATTTTCTTTCTTTTTTCTTATTTTTTAAAAATTATTTATATAGAATTTAATTTCTTCCAATTACACGTAGAAACAATTTTTTATGATTTATTTTTAAAACTTTGAGATTCAAATGCTTTCCCTTCTTCTCAATTGAAAAAGCAAATAATTTGATATAGGCCATAAATGTGTCACCATGCAAAACACTTCCATGAATGTCAAATTATAGAAGAATATATACTGCCCCTCAAAAAAAGAAAACAGAGAAAAATAAATTTAAAAAGAGAAAAGTGATATACTGCAGTCTGTATTCAGACACCATTAGCTCTTTCTCTGGTGATGGATGACATTTTTTATCTTAAGGCCTTCAGAGTTGTCTTGGGTCACCTTATTGCTGGGAAAAGCTAAGTTGAAATTCATAGCTGACTAGCCTACAATACTATTTTTACAGTTTTTTTTCAAGTCAATGAGGTTAAGTGATTCAACCAAGTCAAGCTATTGGGATAAAAACTCTCTCTTCGATAAAACATTATTATAAGCAAACTTGAAGATCAAAGTGTAGCTTACCTGTCAGATCTATGGAGGAAAAAAAAATTGTTTCCCAATTTACAACATTTCTTTTGATCTTGGTTACAGTGGTTTTATCTGTGCAAAAACTTTTTAATTTAATGTAATCAAAATTGTCTAGTTTGTTTTTAATGATGTTCTCCATCTCTCTTCCTTGGTCATAAATTGTTTCCCTTTCCATAGATTTGACAGGTAAACTACTCTTTGATCTTCAAGTTTGCTTATAATAATTTTTTTTTTATGTCTAAAACCTGTATTCATTTTGATCTTATGTTGGTATACGGTGTGAGCTGTTGGTCTTATCTAAGTTTCTTCCATACTAACTTCCAATTTTCCCAACAGATTTTATCAAAGAGAGAGTTTTCAACCTAATAACTGGACTCTTTGGGTATATCAAATGGCAGATTACTATAATCGTTTCCTGATGCCTCCTTTGCACCTAATCTATTCCACTGATCCACCACTCTATATCTTAGCCAATAGCAGACAGTTCTGATGACTGTTGCTTTATAATATAAATTTAGATCTGGTAAGGTTAAGCTACCTTCTTGTGCATTTTATTTTCATTGAGTCATATTTTTCTTGGAGTCTCTGGGTATAGGAGTTTTGTCTTTATTATCTCCTTAGTATGGGTTTGATCTTCCTTGTCTCCATAGCAACTTTCTATGGTCAGAGGACTTTTTAAAATCTGTTTGTTTGTTTTTGCTATTTTTCCAGTCTATGATTTCATTTTAACTATTTGTTAAAATCCAGCTCTGTATCCAAAGTGAATGTTGCACTGTCCCAGGCTTCTGGGGCTTTGTGCTGTTGCTTTCAGAAGTCCTTTTAGGGATGTGTGTGTTTTTAGTTCTTATAAGGTGCTATGATCTAAGAAGAGGTGTTTACTTCTCTCCTGACCTGTACTCTGGTTTGTGACTATCCACAAATTCTTTTCTGTCCTAGAAATGTGAGAAGGGTCTTTGCATCTTTGGGGAAGAAATTGCTGCTGAACTATAATGCTTATCCTCTCCCTGGGATTGCCACCCAGTGCTGAGACCCAAATCCAAGCCTGGGCAAAGCAACAAAGTCCTATGTCAGTGCTAGGAAAGAGACCCCTGTCATTTCCTTCTGATCCCCTTACCATCTGTAGACTGAGAGCTCCAGAAGCAGGTTATCCCACAATTGATTCACGGCTTCTGAAGACCTGTTTTTCCAACAAAATACAATAGTAGTTTTTACCAATCATTTTCTGTTGCCCTTTTAAGTTGTCTTTTGAGCCCATGGACTTAGAAATCCTGAAACTGCCATTGCTGCCCTTGATTCAGTCATCCTGCTGCTAGTTCCTGGATTCTCTAGTCCAGTCTGTACTGGAATGATCAGCACTGCTCTTCTCTCCTCTCCACCTTAGTGCAACAGATCTTTATTGTTGACCTTTTAAGTTGTCTTAGGCTGGAAAAAATTGTTTCACTCTATCTTTTTGTGGGTTCTATCATGCTAATATTTTTAGAGTAATTATTTAAAAGCTTTTGGAGGGGTTTTGATGAGAGCACTGGTGAGTCCCTGCCCAGCCTCAGAAATATTTTCTTTAGGAATTATTCTTATAGTGTATAACACTAAATTGTGAATGGAAATAAAACAAAGATTTATAATGGTTCCATCACAGATGAAAAATCAATGAGACACTTTTATTTGTACTTATTCACTTAAATACTTTTTAAATTAAATTTAATCAGATTTTGCACAAATATTATCATATGGCATTCTTAAACATTGACTTGTAAAAGATATAAGGAACTATTATTTGCTGTACATTAAGCAATTTTTGAGTATACTAGTTTGTTGCAATTTATGAACTCAGGGATTTTTGTAAAATATCACATTAATGTGTCAAACTCATATGATCCCTCTCATCTTTGTCTAATTATAACAAATTAAATGTTTTGCTCATCATCCAAAACATGTAGTGCACAGTGTGAAATCTCAAATTTTTTTCAAGTGTAGAAATACATTTTTAAGATACAAATAGCTAAACCATGCTTTAATCCCTATGGTAAGGAAATATTATTTTTGAATGAGGCCTGATTTAATTTTACTTATATAATAAAAATATTTATTTCAGTGCTTCAGAGTTATTTGGTTGGTGTTATTAATCTCTAATTAACTACAAATAGCAAAATCTTTCAGAGTTCCTGAAGCTGAAAAAAATGATTTCTGCCACCAGTACCCAACTCCAAGTAATCTTGGGGACAGGCCTGTCAAGTTTAGTCAGATAGACATTGCACAGCAGACAGTCCCTGTTTAAATTCATGTTTGAAAGCTTTCCATAATGTTAGAATGTTACAGAAATTGTTCTCTTATGATTTAACATTCACTGAACCAAGACTACTACTAGGAAGAGATATTACAATGGGATTATAATGGAAAGTTTTATAAAATATAATACCAAAATCCAACTACTTGAAAAAAAAATTTATACTAAGCTAGTTCTAGCAATTGTTACACCACCACCCATGGTGACAGTTTTTTTTTAAAGCAAAAAATGAATTTATAATAGGGGAAAAACATATGCTTTAATCTGTATTCAGAATCCACAGTTCTTTTTCTGGATGTAGATTACTGCAATTCTAGAAAGATGTGTCTATCATAGTTGATCATCTCACAGTATTGCTATTGATCTGTACACTGTTATTCAGGTTTTGCTCATTTTCTTCTAAGCATGTAAGTCTTTTCAAGTTTTTCTGAAATATACGTGCTCATTGTTCCTTACAGAGCAATAATATTCCAATATATTCATATAACTCAACTTGTTCTGTCATTCCCTAATTGATGGGCATACCTAAATTAAAAAATAGAGCTACTATTAATATTCTTGTACATGTGGATCTTTTCCCATTTTCATGATCTCTTTCAGATACATGACTAGTGATGGTATTGCTGGATCAAAGGGTATGCAAAGTTTTATTTCTCTTAGATCAAAGTTCCAAATTGCTCTCCAGAATTGTTGCGTCAGTTCATGATTCCACCAACAGTGAATCAATGTCCCTGTTTTCCCACATCCCCTCGAGCATTTCTCCTTTCCCTTTTATATCATTTTAGCCAGTCTGACAGGTACAAGGTGAAAACCTATAGTTGTTTTAATTCACATTTCTTTATTTAATAATGAAAAAGTTGTGTTTTCATATGGTTAAAGATAACTTTAATTTCTCCATATGAAAACTGCATGTTTGATCATTTATCAATTGGGAAATTGATAAATTTCTTATAAATTCTTATAAATTTGACTCTATCTAGATACTTTTAGAAATGAGGCCTTTTTAAGAAGCACTGACTATGAAAATTATTTCCCAGTTTTCTGCTTTCCAGCAATTTTTGGTTATATTATGCAAAAACTTTTCAATTTAATTTTATAAAAATTATCCATTTTGCATTCATGTTTTATATCTCTTCTTTGGCCAAAAATTCTCCCTTTTTCTATAGATTCCTTGCTCTTCTAATTGGGCTATGATATTACCTTTGATGTATAAATCATGAACCCATTTTGACCCTATCTGTGTATAGTGTGTGAGATATTAGTCTATTCTTGATTGATGCCATACTATTTTCCAGTTTTCTCAACAGTTACTGTCAATAGTCAGTTCTCATCCTTGACACTAGATTCTTTGGTTTTATTAAACATTAAATTAGCAAAGTTATTTACTATTGTGTCCTCAGAATCTAACCTATTCTACTGATTTATCACTCTTATTTCATAGCCAATAAAAAATGATTTTGATAACTGCTACTTTACAATATACTTTTAGATCTGGTACAGCTTGGTAACCTTTGCATTTTTTTTCTTTAAATCTCTTTATATTATTTATATTATATTACAGATAAATTTTATTATTATTCTTCAAATTCTATAAAATAAGTTTTGGGTAGTTTGATTTGCATAACACTAAATAAGTCAATTTAAGTAAAATCATCATCATTATTATATTAATTGGCTACCCATGAGCAATTTATATTTTTCAGTTGCTTATATCTGACTTGATTTTTCTGAAAAATATTTTGTAATGTTTCATATTATTTTCTGGGTTTGTCTTGGCTGTTATGTCCTCAAATATTTTGTGTTGTTTACAGTTGTTTTAAATGGAATTTTTCTACTGAATTTTGTTCCTAATATAGAAAGATGCTGATCACTTATGTGGGCTTATTTTATATTCTACAATTTTGCTAAAATTATTAATTTTTTCAAGTAATGTTTAGGTGGGTTCTCTAGGTTTCTCTAAGTATGTCATCATATTATCTGCAAAGAGTGAGAGTCTTATTTCCTCATTGTCTATTCTAATTTCCTTTAATTTCTTTTTCTTCTCTCATTGGTAAAACTAACATTTTCTACTCATTTTTGGTATAGCTTATACTCCTTATTGGGAAGGCTTCTAGTTTATTCTCACTGAAAATGATGCTTTCTCATGGTATTAGATGGATATTGCTTATCATTTAAGAAAACTCCATTTATTCTTATGCTCCCTGGTGTTTTTAATATGACTGGGTGTTGTATTTTCAAAGATTTTTCTTTTCAGCATCTATTAAGCTAATTATTTGTTTACTGATAGTTTTGTTAATTGATACGATGGATTATGTTGTTAGTTTTTCTAATATTCAATAAACACTGTATTCCTAGTATAAATTCTGCCTGCTTTTATTGTATTATTCTGGAGATAACTTGCTGTAATCTCTTCGCTAATATTTCATTTTAAAAATTTACATCAATATTTGCTGTGAAATTGGTATATTATTTTCTTTGTCTGTTTTGGAGTTTTTCTGGTTTACATATCAGCACAGTATTCATATCATGAAAATAATTTGGCAGAAATCATTTATTATTTTTCCAAAAAGCTTTTTTGCATTGAAATTCATTTTTTTATTACATGTTTTGATTCACTTGTGAATCCATCTGGCCCTGGAGATGTTTTGCTTAAGGTATTTATTGATGGCTTATTCATTTTTTTCCAATGTGGGTAAAGTATTATATTTCTTCTTCTGCTAATATGGACAATTGGAATTTTTAAAATATTCATTCATTTCACTCAAAGATTTATTGACATAAATTTGAGAAAAATGACTCCAAAGTATGACTTTAATTTCCTTTTCATTGGTAGTTAATTCATGCTTTTAATTTTTGATTCAGGTTTTGATTTTCTTCAATCAAATTAACCAAAAGTTTATATATTTTCATAAAAAATCCCTCAATTTTATTTACTAATTCAATATTTTTCTCACTTATTTATCTCTTCTTTGATTTTCAGGATTTCTAATTTCATATTTAGTTGAAAGTCTTTGATTTGGTTTTTTTTTGAAATTTTTTAGTTGCCTACCCAATTCATTGATCTTTTCTTTTTCTGATTTATTCGTATATGCATTTAGAGATATAAAGTAGCCCTGAAGAACTGCTTTGGATATTTCCTATGAATTTTGGGTTGTTTTCTCATTAATGTCATTCTCATGAATGAAATTATTTTTCTTATTATTTCTTTTTTGACATACTCATTCTGTTGGAATAGATTATTATGTTTCCAAATAATCATAATCTACCTTTCCATGCTCTTTGTTACATATATTTTTATTACATCATGATCTGAGTAAAATATATTTAGTATTTATGTGCTTTTGCATTTGATTGTGAGGTTTTTATCCCCTAACACCTGGTCAATTTTTATGTAGGTCCTAGGTATCATTGAGAAAAAGATATATTACCTGCCATCTCCATTCAATTTTTTCCAGAGGTTTGTCATGTCTAACTTTCTGCCCACATCTTCCACTTCTTTCTTGTTTATTTTGTGATTAGATTTATCTAACTCTGAAGGAGGGAGGTTGAGATCCCCTATTAGTATAGTTTTATTGTCTATTTCTTCCTGTAACTCACTTACTATCTCAAAGAATATAAATACTATATCACATGGTGTGTGTGTGTGTGTATATATATATATATATATATATATATATATATATATATATATATTATGATAGAATTCTTGAAAGAATTCACCAATCACTTTCTGATTGATATATCAAAATAAAAATTCCAAGGAATTTTATATTTATGAGATAAAGGAAGATTTTATTTATATTTATGAGATAAAGGAAGAAATCCTGAAAGTTGTCAGAAACAATTTCAATACAGTATTGATATTGCTTTATTTTTCTATTATGCCTTTGAGCAAGATGTAATTTCCTTTCTTTACTCTTTTAATTCAGTCATTTTTTTGCTGTTGCTTTGAGTGAGATCAGATTGCCATCCCTGTTTTTTATTTTTTAATATCAGAGGAAACATAAAATAATTTGCTCCTGCCTTTGATCTTTATTCTGTGTGTTTTTCTCTTCTTCAAATGTTTTTGTAAACAACATATTATAAGAGTCTGAATTTTAATTTATTTTGCTCTCCATTTTTATTTTATTGGAGAATTTATCCCATTCACATTCTTAGTTATGATTATTAATCTGTATTTCCCTACATCTTATTTCTCCCCATTTATTCTTTTTTTGCTCTTTCACCTAGTATTTTGCTTTTGACCACCAGCTCCCCCAATCTGGCCTCCCTTCTATCAATCTCCTTTTTCCTTCCCCTTTCCCCTCCTATATCTACCCTCCCTTCTATCAGTCCCTCCTTCTCCTTTAAATCTCCTTTGCCCTCCTACTTCCCTGTAAGGTAAAATGAATTTCTAAAGCCAATTAGGAGTATTTTTTATTCCTTTTATGAGCCATATCTGTTTAGAGTAAGATTCAAATACTATTCAAACCTTTCCTTTATTTCCTCTACCATAAGAGGTTCTTTATGCCCTTTCATGTGATATACCCTCTTCTGCTTCTATCTTCTTCAAATTTAATCATTTTTTCATATCTGAATATTTTAATACCAGCACGTCATAATCAACTTATACCCATATCCTCTAACTCTACTCATTCCAATTGTACTAATATAGAGATAGAGTTCTTAAGAGTTATGAGAATCATCACATCATAATCATACCCACTGACTAAGAGTGCTCCTTTCTTCTGTCTTAATAGAAATACAAGTTTCAAGAGTTAAAAGTATCATCTTCCTATATATGGGGAGTCAAACTGTTTACTCTTATCAACTAACATTTTTTCTTCCCATTTATCTTTTTTACATATCTTGAATTTTTAATATGAAGATTAAATTTTCTTTTAGTTTTGGTGTTTTTATAAAGTAAATTTGAATTTCCCATATTTCATTGAATCTTTTACCTTGAATGAATATGCTGAATTTTTCAACATGGTTCTTTTTTTTTTACGTTTTTGCAAGGCAAATGGGGTTAAGTGGCTTGCCCAAGGCCACACAGCTAGGTAATTATTAAGTGTCTGAGACCGGATTTGAACCCAGGTACCCCTGACTCCAAGGCCGGTGCTTTATCCACTTCGCCACCTAGCCACCCCAACATGGTTGATTCTTGCTTGTACTTCAAGTTTCTTTGCCCTCCCAAATTTATTCCTGGTCCTCTGGTCCTTTAATGTTGAAGTTACTAATGCCTGTATAATTCTGACTTTGGATCCTTTGAATTGAAAGTTTTTCTTTCTGACTACTTTAAGAATTTCTTACTTTATCTCACAATTATAAAATTTGAATAGAATATTCCTTGGAGTTTATTTTATTTTGAGATCTCACTCAGGAAGTAATCAGTGGATTCTTTCAAGAATCCTATTATTCTAGGATATTTTGACAGTTTTCTATGATAGGTTTCAGAAACATATTGGCCAAGTTCTTTTTTGTAATTTCTGATAGAATAATAACTCATTAATTATTTCCCCTGGATCTATTTTCTAGGGCCGTCATTTTTCTTATGAAGTATTTTACATTTTATTCTTTTTTTTAAATTTGATTCTTGATGTGTTATAGAGTCATTATTTTCTGCTTGCCCAATTTTAATTTTTAAAGATTTCTTTTCTTCAGTTACTTTTGTATCTTCTCCTTTTTGCCATTTCCCTTATACAGGAGTTATTTTCTTTCCCAATTTGTCCAATTCTGATTTTAAAGGTATTATTTTTTTCAGTCAAATTTTGTGCCTTCTTTTTTATTTTTTCATAATTTATTTATTTGATTCTCAATTCTTTTCAAATTTTTCCTCTTCTTCTCTTTTTGATTTTTAAAATCCTTTTTGGGGCTCTTCTTAGAGAACTTTTTTGGATTTGAATCCAATTCATAATCCTCTTTGAGGCTCTATATGTATGCATTTTATCAGTGCTTTCCTCTGCTGAATGGCATTTTATTTTTCTCTTTCTCCATAATAGATTTCTATGGTTAGGAGGGTTTTTTTTTTTTTGGTACATCTTGAAATTTGGACTGCTTTGGTGGTACGAGATACAGTGCCAAACATTTTGGACAGGAGGCTAAAGGTCTAATCACTTCTAAACTGTAGACTCATGTGCTCATGGTTTGCTCCCTGCATTATGGTAGCCTGACCCAGTCCTGCATGTTTTGTCAGTTTTCTGGGGCTTATAGTATGCTTTCTGCAATGGGACTGGAACCCTCATTTCTGGCCAGCTATATTACCTGCTGAGTTAGAACTCAGTGAAATTGTTTACTGATTTGTGCTCTTAAGAGACTCCTGCTGACTTCTCCATTCTCCCCTTATGCTGTACTGTATGCCCCTTTTTTACCCATGTAGAACAGATCTTCATTGACGTCCCTCAAAGATGTCTTGAGCTGAAAAGTTGTTTTGTTTTGTCTTTTTTGTGGGTTTTTTCTCTCTAAAGTCTGTTTAGTGACTTTAGAGACTAGTCAACTAGTCAACTAGCAATTAGTAAATAATTGCTTCATAAGGAAACTAGGAAAAGTCAGGGAGCTTCCTAACTTCTCTTTTCCATTTTGACTCAATCCAGGAAGTAATATGAATTATTTTAAAGAAAATCTTTCTTAATAAATTTTTTGTTTGTTTTTAAATTATAGTGACTCCAAAATATATCCTCTGTTCCTTTACAATGAGCCTTCCAAAAAGTCAAGGGGAAGGGGAAGTTGAGTAGAACCAATCAACATACTTTTCTACAACTGACAGCATACATACCATTCCAGACCTTTAGCCTCCCAATTTTCTAAAAAAGGATAATTAAATTAAAGGATCATGAGAACTATACTTCCACTATTCCTATTATCACTACCTCTATCACTACTATTAGTACTACTACTAATACCACTACCACCATCACTACCACCATCACCACCCCCAACAACAATGGTAACAGCAATAAACGTGACTTCCTTATTTTTCCCTAAGGAAATAAATTCTATCATAATTATATTACATTCAGTTTTATTTCTAGTTCTTTTCATTTATATTATTTTACTCATTGCATATATAAGTTTTTTCTAGCCCTGCTTATTTTTCTCCATATTAGTTCATATAAGTCATCTCACAGTTCTTTAATTTCTCATGTTCAACTTACTTATGACTTATTTATTAAGCATTATGTTAGGATAAATGAGAGTTAGCCATTAAGAATAAAATAAATTTTATTATATTCTTTTTTTGTCTTGTGGGGCTCCTAATCTATCCTGTTCTCATATACTTCTTTCATCAGAGAAAGCTCTATTTACATAAGAACATTATTTGTTCCAAACTATTGAAAGGAAATATTAAGCGCACACACACACACACACACACACACACACACACACACACAGACTCATACAAACCAAAAAGCAGTGGAAAATGTGGGCAAGACCAATATATGATTTTTCAAATGTGAATTTTGAGGTTGGTAAAAGTAAACTTGTAATATAAGTATAGTTTTTAATAAGCAAATTACATGTGATAATAGAACACTTTTTTAAAACCAGTATTGTTGGAAGGTAAAGTATATACTTCCCTGATATAGTGAGATGCAGACTGTGACATCTCTCTACCTACAGTATATTTTTACTGTACTCAAGAAATATAATGGTACAGCCAAAATTTTCAAGAAAAGGCAGAGACTAGTCTGAGTTCATCTTCCCCTTCCCCCAGTCACATCATTCCTTTTTATCTAGTCTTTATCACTGAATAGTCATTGCCTCAGTCAAACTGAGAGCTTTTAAAGACCTTAACTGAAAAAGACCAAGGTTTTCAACTGTATCTAGGGCGAACTTAAATTGTCCTGCTCTATATCAGGTCACTGGACCCAAATGCCTCAGGAGGAGAAAGTGAAACTGGCAACTTGGCACAATCTTCCCTCACTTAAACTAAATTCACTTCCATGTCATGGCATCACGTGTCTAATGTGGTCTTTCACCACAAAGGACAAACAAGAACAACCACTCCCAAGCCCCTTCAGATACTTTTAAATATTGACTCTAAACAATTTCTAGAATGACAGAACCACATAAAAGAAGAAGTGAAACAATTATCCAATACAAGACAACTTAGAACATCATCAAAAAAGCTCTGTTGCACCATTGTGAGAGAGGGGCACAATGCAGCATAACTCCAGTTCCATCAAAACAGCAACTACTAGACCTCAGGAGTTAGGGAATCTGCAATGACAGTGGCTGCTTACAGAGATCTCAGTCCACAGAACATAATGGAATAAAACAACTTCTCAGAAGGATAATATAGGGGTCTCTTTGTTAGCACTGAGAAAGGACTCTGTTGCTTTGTTCATTCTCAGATCATTTCACTGTCTTGAGTGGCAGTTCTAAGGTGAATAGAAATACTAGCACATCAGAATTTGTAGTCACTGGGGAGCAGGGAACTTTTTCACAGTTCTGGGGTGGAAAAGAGTGCTTATAGTCACTCACTATCCAGAACACAGGCCAGATGTAAAAAACTCTTCTTAGATCAAGCCAACTTGGAAAAAATGAAAACCTGCAGGTCCTCAGAAAGTATCATTGAAAACATTTGCACAAACCCTGTAACTTGGTGCAGTCACCTTCCACATTTGAAGCAGAGCCCTACTTTAACAAAGAGTTAAAAGTCATGTACTAAGCTGGGAGAATAATCAAACAACAGAAAAAAAATGACCATAGAAAGTTAAAAATGGTGACAGAGAAAATAAAGATACATACTCAGAAGAAGAAAACAAAGTCATAGCTGCCACATGCAGAGATTCCAAAATAATATTAATTGGTGTCAGACCATGGAAGAGTTTAAAAAGGATTTTTTAAAATAAAGTAAAAAGGCAGAAGAAATATGACAATGTCAGGAACTTCCTTGAACTTTTCCCAGTTCCCCTTAGAAACCATTAATCAAGACTCCTAAATGGACACTGGAGTTATAGAATCCACAAAAAACCCAGAATAGACCAATTTTACAGCTTTAGATATCTTGAAAAAATTAGGCAAAAAAGGATTGTGTCATACAAGGGTAGAGAAACTTGGTCCAGAGCAGGCTGGTACAGGTGAAGGAAGCAAAAAACTCTCAGGTACAATTTAGATCATCAACTACTGATCATGGAATCCAGCTCAACAGACCAAATGAGAAGATACCAGGCCCAGCATAGAAGGTAGACTGCAAGCCCCAGAACCCCAGCCTAGATGGTGCAACTAGACAGGGTCAAGCCAGCACAGTGGGGAAACTGGTAACACTGGAAGTACCAACAGATGAAAGGTCAGTGAGCAGGTCTCCAACATCCAAACCAAGAAACTTGGTACAGTAACACCTGTAAGCCTGGGAGAAGAACTCAACCTTAATAATAGTAGAATAAGCTAAAAATGAGTAAGAAGAAGAAAAAGCCCTAATCATATAAAGAAATGAGAGTAATAAGAAAAATCAAAGCAACATATAAGAAGATATTAGGGAAAAGGCTTACATATGAAACCACAGAGGAGAATATGAAATGATTTCAAGCCCAAAAAGTCCTCTTGGAAGTGCTCAAAAAGGATTTTTTAAATTCAGGAAAAGAAATGAAAGATATGCAAGAAAGAATCAACAGTTTAGAAAAGGAAACACACAAAAAAACTAAAGATAACATCTCCTTTAAAAATACAATTATGTAGATGGAAAAAGGAAACAACTTCAGAAATACAGTTGTTCAAGTGGAAAAACAAAAAACTTCTTTAAAAATAGAATTGGCGAAATGGAAGAGGAGATGTAAAAACTAAAGAAAATAATTCCTTGAAAACAAGAATTGGACAGGTGGTAGTTAATCACTTCATGAAACAGCAAGAATCAAATAACCAATTATTTTTTTAATGAAAACCAATAAAAGAAAATGTAAAATAGATAATTTAAGAATTATTGGATTAGGGGTAGCTAGGTGGCAAAGTGGATAGAACACTGACCCTGAAGTTAGGAGGACCTGAGTTCAAATCCAGCCTCAGACAGTTAAGCTGTATGACTTTGGGCAAATCACTTAACCCCATGGACTTGCAAAAGAAATTATTTGACTACCTGAAAGCCTTATTAAAGATAAGATTCTGGATAGTATCTTTTAAGAAATCATAAGGAGGGGCAACTAGGTGGTGCAGTGGATAATTCACTGGCCCTGGAGTCAGGAGTACCTGGGTTCAAATCTGGTCTCAGACACTTAAAAATTACCTAGCTGTGTGGCCTTGGGCAAGCCACTTGACCCCATTTGCTTTGCAAAAGACCTAAAAAAAATCATAAGGAAAACTGCTCTGATATTCTATAACCAAAGAATAAAATGGTCCTTGAAAGAATCTACCAATCCCTACTGAATGCAACCCAAAGCAACAGCCATACTGAAAGCAACATTATAGCCAAATTGCTAAATTAGCCGGTCAAGGAGAAAATATTGAAAACAGATAGAAAGAAGCAATTCAAATTCAAAGGACCCCAGAGGATTAAGCAAGACTTGATAAGTTCATCTTTAAGGATTGTAGAGTCTGGAGTTTCATATTCTGAAAGGCAAAGGAGCTTGGCTTACAAGAAAGAATCAACTACCCTGAAATATTGGGCATATTCTTTTAGGGGGAAAAAATGAACATTCACCAAAGTAGGGCACTTTCAAACGAGGGCACTTTCCTCATGAAAACACCAAAGATGAATAAAAAATTTGATTTTCAGATACAAGATACAAGAGCTGCATAAAAAGGTAAATAAGAAGAAAGAAAATAATGTCATTCAAGAATGTGTTTCCATATCTACATGAGAAGACAATACTTTTAACTCTTGAAAATTATCTCTATTAGAACGAATAAACTTAGAGTAAGTTGATTTTGCTGTGATGATATTTAAAAAATTAAGGCATGAAGAAAAATATTGCACTGGGAAAAGAGGAAATGGGGAGGCAAATAGTGGGCAAATTAAATTACATGAAAATATGCAGAGGGGTCTATTATATAGAGGGGAAAGAAGGGAAAGGGTAATAATTACTTTTACTTTACTCTCATAGGGTTTTTCTCTAAAAAAATATTTACTCAAGTGACTTAGAATTGTATCTTATTTTTCAGGCATTAGAGTAGAGATGAAAGAAAAGTGAAGGAATTGATGAAGGAAGGAAAAAGTTGAGGGAAGTAGTATGGAAGAGGGGTAAAAAGGAGGGGAGCTGATAAAAGGAAGTGAAGACTAAAAGAGGAAGCACTCAGAAACAAAATATGGATAAGGAGGGATAGGATGAAAAAAGAGAATAAAACTTAAAAGAAGTAAGATAGGATGAAAAGTAGCACAATAATCATAACTGTGAATGAGGAATGGGGTGAACTATCCCCCAAAATGGAAATACATAGTTGGGAGAATGAAAAATCAGAATCCTACAATATATATTATTCAAAAGAAGAGAGATACACACAGAGTACAGGTGAAAGGCAGAAGAAATATATGTTAACTATAGCTGCAGGAAAAAATAAAAAAGCAGGTGAAACAATACTGATATCAGACAAAGCATACAAAAACCGATCTAATTAAAAGAGATAAGGAAGGAAACTACATCTTCCTAAGAATTACCATAGACAATTATAATATCAATATTAAACATATCACTTGTATGTCATTCCAATTCTTAGAGAAGCTAAATGAGTTACATAGACATAGATGTAGACAGCAAGAAGACATAGAGAGCAAAACTTTATTAGTAGGGGACCTCAAACTCCCTCTTTCAGAATTAGATAAATCTAAACATAAAATGAGCAAGAGGGAAGTTTATAAAATGAAGAAATTTTAGAAAAGTTTGATATGATATAGCCCAAGAGAAAATTGAATGAGAACAGAAAGGAACATGCCTTCTGCCTCAGAGAACATGGCACATGCACAAAAGAAGGAAAATGATAAATGTTGGAAAGGATATAGGACAACTAGGATATTAATGTACTCTTGGTGGAATTTTTTTTAAATGAGAACAAATAAATTCTCTCCATTCTGGAGAGCAATCTGGACCTAGGCCCAAAGGATTAAAAATGTGTATACCCTTTGATCCAGCAATACCACTACTACATCTATATTCCAAAGAGATCAGAAAAAAAAGGGGAAAATAGCCAAATGTACAAAAAATATTCATAGCAGCTATTTTTTGTAGTGGCCAAGAATTTTGAGGAAATTGAGGTGTTGAACATCAATTGGGGAATGGTTAAACAAGTTTTGGTATGCCTATGATGGAGTACTATTCTGTAAGAAACTATTAGTGGGAGGACTTTAGAAAAACTTGTAAAGACTATATGAAACCTAATGCTAAGGGAAAAGAGCAAAACTAGGAAAACATTATATCCATTAACAACAACATTGATCACTGCGATGGACACAGAGCTTTTCAGCAGTTCAGTGTTCAAGGACAAACCTAAGAGACCTGTTATTGAAAAATGCAGTCCACATCCTGAGGAAAAAACTGTATTGGTTGAATGCAGACCAAATCATACTACATCCACTTTTTAAAAATTCTATCATGTTGTTTTTCTTTCTTTCTTGTGTTTTCCCCCATATTCAATTCTTCTTTCACAGATAGACTAATATAGAAATGTATTAAGATTTTACATGTAAAATCTAGATCAAAATGCTCACTGTCATGGGGAAAAGGGAGGAAAAGCAGGGTGGTAGAAAAATGTGAAGCTTAAAAGTTTGCAAAAGGATTCATGTTGTAATTTGAAAAATTAATTGAATGAATGAATAAAAAACTACCAACAGGCTTTACTGGTTTGGGGCATACAATTCTACCTGGGATGCACAGAGGGTTTTCATCATACCTGACTTCCATGCTTTATTATGAATATTTCTTCATCATAAAATTGATTTTCCTTAAAAAAATTAGATATCCTATGTGCAAGGTGTATGATTTATCTTTGTATAATATAGTAGCAAAGAGGATCTTTTCTTCACCAAGTGTTGAGGTCATATGTTTTATTTGATCTCTTTGACTCTAGTGATTTACATGAGAGATGACTTAGACAGTTTTTTTTCTTCTTTCTGCATCTTCCCAGAATTTTGTCTTTACATTTCCTTCTTTTTGCATCTTCAGAAAAAAACTGTAAAGGCATAACTCAGGCAGGGAAAGTGAGTCTTCATAATAGAACAATAAAATTTAATGTACACTGACAGCACTCATGAATCATTTGTACAGAGACATAACTGAAATTCAGCTTACTAGGAAAAGTAATTAGACAAAAGAGAAAAATATTATAATTTAATTTGCTCCTTACTCCTATAGTTGTACTCCAGAACTGTTAGAACAGGTCTTTCCTATTGCTTCCCTTTATTTCTCCTAGTAACAGACTACCCTCTTGGCAGCCTGGAGATGTCTTAGCGTTTTTGCCCAGGGAATTGATGATAAAGGTTTTCAGACATAATATATGGATGTGTCTTTAAAAGTTCAGTTCAAGGCACATTTTATGCTACTTATCACTGAAATATTTTGTGATATTTGTTCCTTGGCCACCAGAATTGCTAGCATGATGATTAAAAAGTTTTTTTATTTGATTATTTTACAGGAGAACCACTATTATTTTTTAATATGAAAAATATTTTGTAATAATTGGGTAGTGGAGTTGATAGGACAGTGAACTTAAAGACAGGAAGATGTGGACTTAAATCCTGCTTCAGACTCTTACTAACTCTGAGATCCTGGGCAATTTGAGATTTGTCTGTTTCAGTTTCCTCATCTGTAAAATGAGGATAATAATAACATCCATATGCCAGTGTTGTTGTAATGGAAAAAATGAAATAATATGTATAAAACACTTTGCAAACATTAAAGCACTATATAAGCACTAGCTATTATAATTATTGATGAAGATGATAACAGCAAAAATAATAATGAGAAAAATACTGTTACATCATGAGATGGAAGTGGTTATAAGTTTTGGAGAGCTATGTATGCAGTGAGTAAACTTGATTTTGTACTATAAAAACTGAAAATTCTTTGAATACAGCTCAAGCAAGGAATTGTATTTCCTTAACTGAGAACTAGCTTATCTAATTACAGAGCAGTTATAGTGAAATTTTTAATTTTTTTGCTATAAGAACTCATGGAATGTTCACAGTTCATAAATGAAGAGATTTAGAACTGAATGATAATTCAAAATGTCAGTTGCTCCACTACTGGGATTTTATTAATGAAGAACCTAAGGAAGGATTAGGAAAAATAGGTGACTATTAAGGAATTTATACATTAAAAGTAGCAGAGATGAGATTTAAAGCTGGACTCTCACCCCAAACCCATCATTCTTCCCACTTGTTGTCTTGTTATCTGTGATCTGTGTCAATATTGCCTTGACAAAGTACCAGATCTTGACAGTATTGAAGTAAAGCAATTGAGTTCATTGACTTTAGAGGATTAACAAACTGGTTAAATGATATCCTCATGATGGAAAATTTCATTTACAATATTCAATGAACTTCTGGCCAAGATGGCTGAGAGAAGATAGGCACATTAAGCACACCCTGTGTCCCCTCAAAAATAACATGAAAGAAACCTCCTAACAGAAACTTGATCAACACAACCAAGAAAAAGAAGCAAGGAGATGAACACCTAACAACAAGGTCTGTCTCAGGGAAACATGGGGAAACCGTGAGGAGAGACCAGAGGGTCAGCACAGGGACAACAGCAGGGGAAAGGTGGGGGGGGGAGGGTAGCCAAAGGACCAGCAGTAGTCTCAGAGACTTTGATGAGAGGCAGATGGAGAACTAACTTTAGCCTTGTAGTCTTTGGCCAGGGGGAGGGGAGGTCTGCAAGCCTGGAAATCTTCGAGCTCTGTATGGGACTTGAGCACCATACTTATGGAGCATTCTTCCAGGAACAAGCAGTAGCCCCCCTGCCCTCCCATCCCCTCAGGCATAGCTGTGGACTAAGGAGTGCACTCAGCTGAAGGGGAGATTGGCTTCCAGCCCATTGTTCAAGGTCAATTTAGACCCTGCTGCCCTTCCTCCTTCCAGGATTGGGAGAGGGCTTCAATCACTCCAAAGAAAGCAACCAGCACCCCTACTGACCAGCCCTTGGAATTACAAAGTCAAGTGAACAAAAATCCTCTTAGGATCTTCAAAGCAAACTTCTGAGAGCCAGCTTGCCCCAACACAAGATCCTAGAAAAAATGAAGAAAAACCAGTGAAAAGGGGAACCCATGTAGAAAAATTTTGAAGGCTAATATTCTAACCCAGAGAGATCTAGCACTTCTGAGAATATGAATTGGCCTCCAGCCCAGAAAGACTTCCTTGAATAAATCAGGAAGGAGTTTAAAAATCAAATGTAAAAGTTGGGGAAAGAAACTCAAGAGAAAATTAACACATTGCAAGAGAAAATTAACATCTCACAACAAGAAAACAAATCCTTGGAAGATACAATTGGACAAATACAAAATGAGAATAATTCTCTTAGATCCTCAATTGGGCAAATGCAAACAGAAAATAATTATCTCAAATCCTCAATTGAGCAAATGAAAAAAGAAAATAATTCTCTGAAAACTACACTTGCTCAAATGGAAAACTCCTTCAAAAATAGAATTGGCCAATTGGAAAGGTAGTTGCAAGAGGTAAATGAAGAAAATTCTTTTCTAAAAAAAAAAGAATGGAATCAGTGGAAGCTAATGACTTCATGAATGACAAGATTCTGTTATACAAAACCAAAAGATTGAAAGAAATGGAAGAAAATATAAAATACCTCATCAGCAAAACTACTGACATAGAGAACCAATCAAGAAGGGACAACTTGAGAATTAGAGGATTTCTTGAAAATATTGAAGGGGAAAAAAGCCTGGACTTAATATTACAGTATTTAGTAATGAAAAACTGCCCTGATATCATGGAACTAGAGGACAAAATAGTTTTTGAAAGAATACATCAATCTCCTATAGAAGGAATTTCTAAAATGAAAACACCAAGAAATGCTGTGGCCAAATTCCAGAACTATCAGATAAAAGAAAAAATACTGCAAGAAGCCAGAAAGAAAAAAATTGAATACCAAGGAGTCACAGTAAGGATTACTCAGGACCTGGTTGCATCAATATTAAGGGATAGAAGGACCTGGAATGAGATATTCCAAAGAGCAAGGGAGCTTGGAATGCAGCCAAGAATTCACCATCAGGCAAAGCCGAGCCTTCTCTTCAAGAGGAAAAGGTAGACATTTAATGAACTGGGGGACTTCCAATATTTCCTGATGAAAAGACCAGAGCTAAATAGAAAATTTGGATATTAAACAGAAGGCTCAAGAGACACATTAAAAGATTTAAAAAAGGGGGGGTGAGAAAAAAACTGCTATCCGATAAGATGAAATTGACTACATCCTTACTTGAGAGAAAGATTCTCATAACTTTTGAGAACTGTAACTCTATTAGAGAGAATATACTTAGCCAGAAGTGATGGGCATTCATAACTTTTCTGCATCTCAGAATGATTTAAAAACAATGCCTCCTTAAAAAAGAGGACAGTAAGGAGATGGGAGGGTGGAGGAAATTGAATGGTGTAAATCTCATACATTGAGAGGTACAAAAGACCTATTGTAATAGAGGGGAAGAAACGAAGAAGTTAAAACCACCTGAATCTTCTTCTCATCAGACTTGGTTTAATGTTAACTTACACACATTCAGTTAATAAACTTATCTTACCTTTCAAGTATTAAAAGGGGAAAAGGAGAGGAGGGGGATGGAAAAGGGAGAAAAGGGGGAACTAACAGAAGGAAAGGAAGGAGGAAGGGGAAAAGGTAAGGGGGGGAAAGGAAGGGGAGTGGATATAGGAGGGCAAACACACTGAAGGTGGCAATATTCAGAAACAAAATACTGGGGAATATGGATAAAGAGAAAAAAAAGGGAAAATAAAAGCAGAGGGAAGATAGCATGGAGGGCAATAAAGAATTAGGAATTATAACTTTGAATGTGAATGGGATGAACTCTCCCTTAAAATGTAAGTGAATAGCAGAGTGGATTAAAAATCAGACTCCTAAAAGTTTCGATGTTTTTAATATTGTCAAATTGAGTTTTAAATGACCTCTTTTTCTTTCCATCTATCTATGTGCATATACCTATATAGATTCATATATACATCTTCCTATATACATATATACATGTTATTGGCAATGAAAAAGTAATCAAAAATTAGTCATTCAAAACTTATGCATAATGTCATTCATTAAAAAAATGTATACCCTAATGAATATAGATGCAAAAATCTTAAATAAAATTAGCATAGTGATTGCAGCAAATTATCACTAGGATAATAAACCATGACCAAGCAGAATTTATCCCAGGAACGCAAAATTGGTTCACTATTAGGAAAACTGTTAGTATAATTAAGTATATCAATTACAAACTTATCAAAAATCATGTGATTATTTCAATAGATGCTGAAAAAGTCTTTGACAAAATACAGCACCCATTCCTACTAGAATTCATAGGAATAAATGGATTATTTCTTAGAATGATAATCAGTTTCTACATGAAACCATCAACAAGTATTATATGCAATGGGGATAAGCTAGAGGTATTCCCAATAAAATCAGGGTGAAACAAGGATGCCCATTATCACCACTACTATTCAATATCATAGCAGAAACATTAGCTTCAGCAATAAGAGAAGAAAAAGAAATGGAAGGAATTAAAATTGGGATGGAAGAGATAAAACTCTCACTCTTCACAGATGACATGATGGTATACCTAGAGAATTCCAAGAAATCTAAAAAAACTATTAGAAATAATTATCAACTTTAGCAAAGTAATAGAATATTAAATAAACCCTCATAAATCAAAAGACCTAAAGAGAGAAATCCTATTCAAAGTAACTTAAGAAAATATAAAATACTTGGGACTTTACCTGCCATGACAGACTCATAAACTCTATGAAAATAACTACAAAAAACTTCTCACACAAAATCAGATATAAATAACTGAGCAAATCTCAACTGCTCATGGAGAGGCTGAGCTAATATAAAAAAAACACCAATAACACCAATTCTATCTAAGATAAACTATGTATTTAATGCCCTAGCAATCAAAATTCAAAAAAAATTACTTTAATGAGCTGGAAAAAATTGTAAGTAAATTCAAATGGAGAAATAAAATGTCAGAAATTTGTAGGAATTTCATGAAAAAAGTTCAAAAGAAGGTGATTTAGCCCTACCAGATCCAAGATTATAAAAAATCTGTCATCAAAACTGCCTGATATTGGCTAAGAAAGAGTGGTGGATCAGTGAACTAGATTAGGTGCAAAAGAGATAGCCAGAAATCATTATAGTAATCTGTTGTTTGATAAATCTGAAGGATCCAGCTTCTGAGGAAAAAACTCTCTTCAATAAAAACTATTGGAAAAATTGGAAGCTAGTACGGCAGAAACTTGGATTAGACAAACATCTCACACCCTATACCAAGATAAGATCAAAATGGGGTCAGGGTCAAGAAATAAAAGACAATGTTTTAAGCAAATTAGAAGATCAATGAATAGTTTTCCTGTAAGATCTATGGAAAGAGAAGCAGTCTATGACCAAGGAAGAGATGGAGAACATCATTAAAAACAAACTAGATAATTTTGATTATATTAAATTAAAAAAGATTTTGCACAGACAAAAACCACTGTAACCAAGATCAAAAGAAATGTAATAAACTAGGAAAAAAATTTACAAATAGTATTTCTGACAAAGGACTTATTTCTAAAATATATATAGAACTGAGTCAAATTTATAAAAGAAGCAAGCTATTCCCTAATTGACATATGGTCATAGGATATGCAGAGGCAATTTATAGATGAGGAAATCAAAGCTATCCATAGTCTTATGAAATATTGCTCTAAATCTTTACTGATTAGAGAAGTACAAATCAAAATATCTCTGAGGTACCACCTCACACCTCTCAGACTAGACAATGTGACCATAAAGGATAATGATAAATCTTGGAAGGGATGTGGGAAATATGGTACACTAATGCATTTTTGTTGGAGATGTGAACTCATCTAATCTTTCTGGTGATCAATTTGGAATTATGTCCAAAGGGAAAATGAAAATGCATATACCCTTTGATTCAGCAATACCATTACTGGGTATATACCCTGAAGTAATCATGAAAAAAGGGTAAAAACATTAATTGTACAAAAGTATCATAACAGCTCTTGTGGTAGCAAAGAATTGGGAAATGAGTGAATGTCCATCAATTGGGGAATGACTGAACACATTGTGGTAGGTAGATATATATATGTATATATATATATATATATACATATATATATATATATATATATATATATATATATATATATATATATATATATATGTGTGTGTGTGTGTTATGGTTATGGAATGCTATTGTTCTATTAGAAAACAGGAGGGATGGGAATTCAGAGAAACCTGGAAATATTTGCATGAACTGATGCTGAGTGAGATGAGCAGAACCAGAACATTGAATACCCTAACAGCAACAAGGGGTTGATGATTAATCTTAATTGACTTGCTCATTTCATCAGTGCAACAATCAGGGACAATTCTGGGTTATCTGCAATGGAGAATACCATTTGTATCTAGAGAAAGAATTGTGGAGTTTGAACCAAGACCAAACAATATCACCTTTAATTTTTTTAAAAAATGTTATCTTATGTAATCTTGCTACCTATTTTAAAGAAAGATGTTGACTAATTCTCAATGAAACTGAATAAAATAAAAATCTAGAAACAATGAATATTCATATAGCTTCTTACTCTAAAGTAACAAAATTGATTTAGAAAATAAATATTATGATTGATTTGTAATCCTTTGAGAATATGACCTCAGAGTTAGAAAAAATATATATTCTTCTATTTAGATGACTTTGACAGTATCCAGAATATAAATAATTATCAAAGATTCAAAACAACTGGGGAACTTAATAATACAATGAATTTTTAACTTACAGAAAGACAGGGAAATAAGATCAGAAATGTTGGATCATTTTGACATAGAAACAGATTTCCTGATAGTGATCAACATATTCAGAACCATTTCTTATTATCTTTTTAAGTATATAGTTATCCTAAAATGAACTACCTCTAACTCAAAGATTATATTACCTGAAAAAAGTCACCAGAGCACAACATAAAAATAATTTTCAATATATATACCTACTAAAAAAACAATATTGAAAGCAGAGTAAGGATATAAGTGAAAATTAATTTTAAAAATAATTTTCTTTAATCATATTAAACATTCTGTAAGTTAATAAAGCTAAGATAAATTGTTATGTGTAGAATCCCTTTTTAATTATTAACTTGGGGTAGCTAGGTGGCACAGTAAGTAAAACACCACTCCTGAATCAGGAGGACCTGAGTTCAAATACAGACTCAGACACTTAATAATTACCTAGCTGTGTAACCTTAGGCAAGTCACTGAACCTCAATGCCTTGAAAAAAACATCCAAAATAGGGTAAAGCCAAGATGGTGGCATGAAGGTAGTATCTCCCTGAAACTTGTTCCCCAAAAAACTCCAAAAGCTGTCAAATTATGACCCTAGACAAAATTTAGAGGAGCAGAACCCAAAGAAAGACTGAGTAATACAATTTCCCAGTCCAAGACAACTTAGAAGTTCTTCAGGAAAGGTATGTTTCACCTAGACTGGGGGTTGGAAAAAAAGCTGTGACTGCATCATAGCCCAGGGATCACCAGGAACAGCTTGCAAGCATGGTGAGAGAACTCTGCAGGACCAGATTATAGGAGCACTGGCCTCAGAACAATCCCTGTGGTGAGAACCTGCAGCAGGAATTAGGGAAGCCAGCCTGTGGTCCATAGATGGTGAGAGGTTAGGGGGAGATTGAAGAAATCTCTCTGCTCTCCCTGGGGTAGGTCTCTGTTGTTTGCCCACACTCAGATCCAGGTTGCAGTTTGGGCTTCCATATTTAGATAGTGGAGCAGGGACACTCCTCACAGCTCCAAGGGCAGAGGGGAGTGCCTGTGGTCATCTCTATATATCAAAGCCCAGGCAAGAGAGCATAAGATCTCGAAGGAATAAAGGTCCAGTGGGGTATCCCCCAAACCCCCCCCAAAACCTTGGAAGTGCAGTAAATTAGTCTTAGGCTGAGGAAATGAGCAAACAGAAGAAAAAGAAGAATCTGACCACAGATAATCACTTTGGACCCCTGGAATATTCAGAAGATGACAAACTCAAAGATTCTGTATTCAAAGCCTCTAAGAGAAGTAGAAACTGGGCTCAGGCTATGGATGAGCTCAAAAAAGACTTTGAAAAGCAATTAAGAAAGGTAGAGAAACATTGGGAGGAGAAATGAGAGCAATGCCGATAAATCATGAAAACCAAATCAGCAGTTTGGTGAAAGAAATGCAAAAAAATGCCGAAGAAAATAATATGTTAAAAACTAGTTTAGGCCAAATGGAAAAAGCAAAACAAAAGCAAATGAGGAGAAGAATGCCTTAAAAAACAGAATTGGCCAGCTGGAAAAGGAGATAAAAAAGCTCTCTGAAGAACATAACTCCTTCAAATGCCAAATGGAAATAAAGGAAGCTGATGAATTTACAAGAAATAAGGAAAAAAAAAATCTATTCCAAAGAAGCCAAAAATTAGAAGAAAAGGGGCAGTAGGTGGTGCAGTAGATAGAGAATCAGCCCTGGAGTCAGGAATACATGAGTTCAAATCCAGTCTCAGACACTTACTAATTACCTAGCTGTATGGCCTTTGGGAAGCCACTTAACCCCATTGCCTTGCAAAAAACCCTAAAAAAATCCTCCAAAAATAAAAAAAAATAACAAAAATTAGAAGAAAAGTGAAATATATCATTGGTAAAGCAGCCAACCTCAAAAACAGATCCAGAAGAAATAATTTAAAAATGATTAGGCTACCTGAAAGTCCTGACCAGGAAAAGAGCTTAGATTTTATTTTTCAAGAAATAATACAGCACAATTGCACTAAGATCCTAGAAACAGAGGGTAAAATAGAAATTGAGGGAATTGACCAGTCACCTCCTGAAAGAAATCACAAAAGGAAAACTTCCAGGGATATTTTAGCCAAATTCTAAAACTCCCAAGTTAAAGAGAAAATTCTAAAACCTGACAGAAACAAACAATTCAACTACTGTAGCTCCATAGTCAGGATTACACAGAATCTGGCAGCATCTATATTACGGGCTCGTAAGTATTGGAATATAATATTCTGGAAGGCAAAAGCTCTTGGTTTACAACTGAGAATCAACTACCCAGCAAAACTGAACATCCTCTTTCAGGAGAAAAGTTGTACTTTCAATGAAACAGGGAATTTTCAAACTTTCCTATTGAAACAACCAGAGCTGAACAGAAAGTTTGATCTTCAAGTACAGGACCTCTGGTGAACCATAGAGGGGATGGACAAGAACGACTAACTATGAGAAACTCAATGATGTTGAACTGTTAGTATTCCTACATAGGAAGAAGGTATTGATAACTCATATGAACTTCTCATTTATAAGAGCTGTTAGAAGGAGTATTTATAGACAGGGCATGGGAAGGAGCAGAATATAATGGTATCATATAGTAAAAAAGATGGTGTCAATGGGAGATAAAGTAAAGTACTGGGTGGAAGAGAAAGGAGAGGAAAAAGGTATTAAGATATTTCAAATAAAAGTCAGAAAAGTTTTTTCAGTGGAGTGGAATGGGGGAAGGTGAATGGGAATGAGTGAGCCTTCATTCTCATGAGAAATGATTTAGAAAGGAAATAACATGCACACTTAATAGGATATAGAAATCTATCTTACCTTAGGAAAAAAATGAGAAGAAAGGTATGGAATAAGGGGGAATGGGGGAAGGGAAGGGAGTATAGGTGATAGAAGAGAGGGGAGATTGTGGGAAAGGGTACTCAAATACAGCACACTTTTGGACAAGGACAGGATGGAAAGGAGAGGGAGAATAGAATAAATGAGAATGGGGATGAATAGAGTGGAAGTAAATATAGCTTGTAATAGCAACTGTGGGAGAAATATTGAAGCAATTTCACCGGTGGACTTATGATAAAGAAGGCAACTCACCACAGAAACAGAATCATTGGAATCTTCACACAGAGTGAAGTACATATTTTTCTCTCACACTATTCTTGAGATTTCTCATCTTTGGGGGGAGGAGGTGGAGGGTTTATGTTTACTCTTATAACAAGATTATTGTAATAATAATATAAAATAAAAAATATTTAAAAGCCAAAAAAATATCCTTACTTCAAAGATGAGTCTTCCTTTGACTCTCAGTATATGCTAATCTCCTATCTTTTAGGAGAATGTACTTCTAAGTACTATATGGACATTAGGCCATAAAAATTTAGTAGAATAAGTGTCGATTCTTGCTCTTGAAAAAATGCAATTTTATTCTTAAGAAAAAAACTATTCTTTAAGTGTAGCTGAGTTAGAAGATGACAATTTAGAATGAACTAATGAATAAGAATCTGTAATGCTTCCCAGGTACTATATATTTTTAATTAACAAATATTTATTGAAATCCAAGTACAGAAGATGAAATGGGCCCTTCTTGTAAGTTTATATTTTAGAGGGGAACCAAGAAATACATTTAAAAATATATATGACTTAAATACAAAACTTACGTATAAACATATATATATATATATATATATATATATATATATATATATATATATATACAGATTTCTTGATTGTGAAAAACATTCAGTATTATGCTGATTCAGTATTGCATAGTTCAGTATTATGTCCACTTAGGTGATAAATATACACACAAAAACACACATGCATATGTATAAAATTCTAGATAAGATTTCTTGGGGGGGAAAGGCAGTGGTGTCAAGTGACTTGCCCAAGACCACACAGCTAGGTTATTATTAAGTATCTGAGGCAGGATTTGAACATAGGTCTTCCTGACTCCAGGGAAGATATTCTATCCAGGGTCTCTCAGATACTAGTTTGGAAAGAGTTATTCCAGGAATATGTTGTGGTTGGGAGTAAGGAGGCCAGTTGTCTGGAGGACAAAATGTTGGAGGAGGCAAAAGATAAAATAGGCTTAGAAGATAGGTTGATGGAAGGTTGTACAGACTTTTAAAAAACAAAAGGAGACATCTCTATGTAATTTAACAGAAAAATCACAAGATCAAATCAGTTTTAGCAAATTTTTTAAAAGTACTTTGTCAACAATGTATAAAGTGGTATTGAAAGAGAGAAATTTGAGGCAGAGAGACCTGGTAGGAGGTTGTTATAGTAATCTAGATAAGAACTTTAAGAGTCTGAACTTGGTTGATAAATGTATGAATGGAGAAACATCAGAAGCAAAGAAATGTTGTGAAGGAAGATATATCAAATTTGTCAATAACTGCATATGTGAACAAAGGACAGTGAGAAACTAAAAGTAATTACCAATATTTTGAACTTGAGACACTGATAGATGGCAGGTCCTTAAATAATATTAGGGAAATTTTGGAAAAGAGAAGATTACTTCTATTCTGGTTATTATTTCAGATCTCTCTGTGACATTTTCCTTGAAATATTCATTTGGCAATTGGTGATGGGGGGGGGACTAATACAATTGAAAGATTAGGATTAGTAGTGTAGATCTGGGAGTCATTTGATCAGAGATCAGTTAAACTTAAAGACACTGATTTAGGTTACCAAGAAAGAAGGCATAGATTAGGGAGAAAAGAAGGAAGACCTTGGGGAATACAAACATTTAGAAGACATCTTATATTAGGAAATCCAGCCAAAAAGACTAATGGAAGAAAGCAATATCATGAAAACTAAGGAAAGGATATCAAAGGTGACAAGTGGCTGATTTGGCATATGGAAGACAAAGGATAAGAAGGATTGAAGAAGACCATCCAAATTTATCAAATAAGAAATCCCTGGTAAATTTGGGGAAAGTAGTTTCAATTGAATGATGAGGTCAAAAACAAGACAAGCACTGAGTGAGTTAAAGGAGAGGAAGTGGAGAGAACAAGTGTACACTGATTTTTTTAAGGAGTTTGGGGAAGAAAAGAACAATTCAAAGGGAGATCTAATGAAAGTTGTTATTGTTATTATTGTTTTGTCTTGTGACTGTTTAAAGGGAGAAAGGAAGGAATATGCTGAAAGGAAGTTGAAAATTAATTATAAAATAAAAAATATGGTAATTCCCCAATTTGAAGAAGGTAAATGAACATCTGTTGGGTAATTATGTTCAGGGAATATAGACTTAATATTAGGGGTATAGAAATCAGGATGTAAATTAATTCACAGATTATTGACATACCTTTTCCAGAAGTAATGATAAAATTTATTTGATTATTTTTTCCATAGCAAGTGACAGAAAGAGTGTAAGGGGACACATATATATTCTGGCTAAATAGAAAATTAAGTGAATGGATGAATGGATGGTATGTGAAATATTTGGTTCATTCCTGGCAGAAATTGTTTATGAAGTGAGTTTGTATTTACCAATCAAGATACATCTGTGTTAGGGTAGATGACTCAGTAGAAAGAGCACTGGGCTTAGAATCAGGAAGTATCATCTACAAATATTCAAATCCAGCCTTAGGCACTTACTAGTGGGTGTGACTCAGGTAAATCATTTAACCTGTTTACCTCTAAAATGAACTTGAGAAGAAAATGGCAAGCTATTATAGTAACTTTGCCAAGAAAACTCCAAAAATGGGATCATAGAGAATAGGACATGACTGAAATGATTGAGATGTTACAAAGCAGAATAAATAAATTTTCCCATGTATTGTGGGCATACTGTGTGATGGTCTCAGTGGTTCAATAGGTGCTAATTTAGATGAGGAAGAAAAGCATCTGCTTTAGGGCAGATGAAAAGATAACTGGGGGCAAGGCTAAATGCCACGTGAAATGGAGAAAAAAATGTTGGATTTGGAATTATACAATCTGGTTCCTTTTACTAACTGGGTAGAATAAATTAACTAAATATTCTTAGAATCAATTTCTTTAAGGGATTAAATTAATTATCACCTTCATCCTTTATAATTTTTCAATCCATGTTCTTATGACAGAATTTCAGTCTTCTTCGTTTCTTCCATGTGTATTATATAAAAGCAGTTCTTTATATCTTTCTTCTTATTTTTTTTTATATTTTCTGTTTATTCAACTCGTAGAGAGGAATTCTAGTTACATTTCACTTTTCCCCTTCACTTACTTTTTGTCAAGAAATAACCACTCCACCATTTGCTGCATTAACATTTAGCAATGTTATTTTTTCCCCTTGTCTATTAGCCTTGATTATAATAAGGAGTTATTTTTGTCTTTTTTTTGGCATTCTCAAGTTTTGTTATTACCTTGTCTGGTAGTATGATTCTAATTTTGATATTTTTAAGATTGTCCTGATATACATTAGATTTTGTTCTATAAAAAAAAAGACTATACAAATTATATTTTGTTCTATGTATCATATTCTTATCATTTTCATTCTCCAAGTGCCTATGTTTTAAATATTCTTCATGTGTACAGGGAAAACATGTGTTTTGTTTTATTAATCTTTTTCTTCTATTTATTTTTCTTTGTTTTAAGGCATATAATTCATTCACAATTAGGACTGTAGATGTAATGTGTTTTCCTCATATATGTCTAATGAAATCTATATTTCTATAAACATTTATATTTATTTCTTCAGCACTAAAAGTCTTGAATGACAAAGAAGTCTAAAAGTGTTTCTGTATGTGTGTGTGTGTGTGTGTGTGTGTGTGTGTGTGTGTGTGTGTGTGTGTGGTGTTTGTGTGTTTGTGTGCCTGTGTGTTTAAAGATTTTTTCCTTGGAGTAAGGAAATCTTTGGTTCCAGTTCTTTCTCTGTTGAATTCTGGCATTGTGATTCATGTACCAAGGCTCTCTCAAAAATAAGAATTGCAGAATGGGTCCTTATTTATTCTGGTATCAAGAATTCCTTCCATATGAAAGACCCTGTGTAACTGAAATTAAGCATTCACTACAAAGGAAGATGGGGGGGGTGGAACAAGGAGAAAGAAAAAGAGAAAAAGGGATAGGAGAATGGGACAGAAGGGGAGAGAAGTTTAAGAAGTAAAGGAGAAACATTATAAAAGCAGACTTTAATATTCACATAGAGAGAAAAAATTAGGGAAATACAAAGATGGGCAAATTGTTGCCTGAACTAAATTTGGCTGGTCTGTGGCAATTTAAAAGTGATTACTTGCATTTAAGACATGAATTTTTTTAATAAAAATTGATAATCTGCTATATCCCAAAGTAATACTAACCAAAGATAGAAAGGTAGATTTAATAAAATCCATCTCTTATAGGCCATAACATAATACATTCAATAATAAAGGAAATATAAGCAAAAATACAGATCTAAATGAAATCTAAGCAATGGCATAAAGAATAACGAACAGATCAAAAGATAAATCATAGAAACTATGAATAGTTAATTTAAGATAATTACTTTGAAAATATGTTAAACTTTGTAATATTATTAAGTATACATGGCAAGAATTTATTGAAGGAATCAAATTAAATGAGTGGAATTTAAAAACTTAGAAAATAAACAAGCTAGTAAGCTTAAAAGTAGTATAAATAATAATGTTTTGGAAATGTAAAGACATATAGAAATAAACTAAAATTAAAGTTTCCAAAAACAGAAAAAAAATAACAATCCATTAACCAGTCTAACCAAAAAAGCAAGGAAAATAAAATTGTTTGAATACAAAAGGAACAAAATGAATCTACCACAAAGAGAATAACAAGAATTTGTAAGGAAATTATATATATATAACATTATGTCAGAAAAGTAAGAATTTAAAGGATATTGATTAATTTCTGTAACAAAAAAAGATAGACTCTTGCTTTACCTTTAATTAACAGAGTGAAATTGGTCAAGTAACCCCTCCACATTTTTCTGAGATATTCCTATGGGATTATAAATAATTCAGTTGCAGAAAATGAAATTGATTTAGTCATTAATGGAGCTGATGGGTTTACTAATAAATTATATTAAATATTTAAAAAGGAATCAGTAACTTTGAAAACAAAAAAAATTCTCATAAACAGAAAGAAAAGATTCTACGACATTATTTTAATAGTGCAAATAGAGTTATAGTACTCAAACTAAAGAGAAGCCAATTTCTCTTCTCCATACTATTATGTAGCTACAGGCAATAAGATGAGAAGAAAATTAAATTTTGCATATTGACAAAGAAGTGATAAAATTATCCCTATTTTTAGAGAGCAAGATGATATAGGTAGAAAATATCTAGAAACATCAAAGGAACCAACTGAGACTTTTTTATCATTAAGGATATTTCATGGTACAAAATAAATCCACAAAGTCATCATCATTTCTATGCAAGAGGTACTAAATATTAAAAATAATAAAAAATAAGAAATTTCATCCAAAATAATTAGAAAATTTATTAAATTTCAAGTAATGAAGACACCAATGAACAAAGGTTTTATAGGCATAATCTACAAATATTTTCCAGTATTAAAGGGAAAATGATTTGAAAAATTCACTGTTCATTCCAAAGAACATTGACCAGGTCAATATATTAAAAGTGACAATAGTATCTTGAGCAATTTATAGACTTCATGCTTTATCAAAGTATTACTAAGATCCTTTTTTGTCTATATTAGAGAAATCAGTGTCTCAGAAAAATCAGCAGCATCAAATGATACAGAGTGATGAAGAGGAATGATAAGTCATATTTCTGCTCACATGTTAGAGTTAGGAGAAATAATAAGAAATGAATGTTGGTTTATACTATTAGATAGTCATCATATCATGTCTTTGCTTAGTTTTTTTTCTATAGTCTCAAGAATTCAATCAACAGGGGAGGCTAGGTGGCACAGTGGATAAAGCACAGGCCCTGGAGTCAGGAGTACCTGGGTTCAAATCCCTTCTCAGACACTTATAATTACCTATCTATGTGGCCTTGGGCAAGCCACTTAACCCCCGGTTGCCTTGCAAAAAAAAAAAAAACCTTAAAAAAATTCAATCAACATAAGCAGAATGGAAAATTACTATAATATAAAGACAAAAGTCATTTTAGAAAATGTTTTCATGGGAAATTTTTTTTTAAAAGTCACACTTTAAAAGAAATGCTCAGTTTTCCCCCCACAGGTTAATCTAAGATAAATATCTTTCTATGCTGTTAAACTATTTGCCTAAGCCTTCAAAAATCTTTACCTCTTCCCATGAAAATGTCTTTAGGAGCAATTCATGTAATGGGGACTCCAGGAGAGACCTAAAACAGTCTTAAAGTAATGCTTTGCATTTTTTTGCAAGAGAGGAAGGGGCCCAGTTATGCGACAGGGATAGTATTGGAAGAAGTGAGACTTAGCAGACAAGTAACACTGATTTCTTCAGATACAAAAACTTAAAGAAAAACTCAAAGGTCAAGACTCCTTAATAAAGCCCAAACCATATTTGTGCAATACTAAAAAGAATGCTAATCTCCAAAGATTTTGTTCATACTTATAAATAGCTCTAACTTTTTAATTGGTAGAGATAATTTTCTTCCTACTAATTCCTATGAGAAGCTGCAGTCATATTCACAGTACAAGGAGAAAACCTTATTAGAGTTATATGTGTGTTTATAAATTAATTTTCATGAAATACTTCCTGATAATAATCAATTTAAATATTATGTATGTCAATTTGAATATTACATATGTCAGAGTATCAAAATAAAAGCATTATGATAGTTCTAAATTTAACCAAAAATAAATCTACATTGTATATATATATATATATATGTATATACATATATATATGTCAATAATGTTGCCCTTTCTAATGATCCAAATGATCTTTTGCTTAATGTAATATCTTTCAGCTCTTTAAACAGCTGAGCATTCATTGATTGATCCATTACTGAAAATTAATGCTTTTTTTCTTCTTAGTAATATGACTGAGCTTCAGCTTGAATCAACTCCAAGAACTGATCTGGCATAATTCCATAAATTGACACTATAGATTCAATATTTTTTTCCTTCTTTGAGGCAGCTAGGTACATTACAGTATTTGGAATTGACAATAGATTCCAATACTGAATGAGGAATTCCTTTACTTTATCCATGAACCAGAGCTTCCAGCAGTTACTAGAGACCATATGCCAACTTGGGGCTTATCTAACCATCTATCTCTTCCTATCACTAATAATAACAAAGAATCTATCAGAATATTATGAATAGAATTCTGTAACTCTAATATAGATTGTTTCACATAAAAGACTCACTTTATTCATTCTACTATTTATGCTACTATTACCCAGGAGTATAGAAACTGCATCTTTATTGATCTAAAGGATTTTTCCAGTTAGAACTACCTTGATAATATTACCTGTGGTCTATAATGTTTCTAATTTTTAAAAGGTATTTCCACCTATACCAAAATAAGGTCAAAATGGATACGGTATTTAGACATAAAGAGCAATACCATTGATAAATTAATAGACCAAAAAATACTCTACCTAACTGATCTATGGGAAAGGGGTAAATTTAGGACCAAACAAGAATTAGAGCACATTATAAACTGCAGAATGAATGGTTTTTGACTACATTAAATTAAAAAGGTTTTGCACTAATAAAATCAATGCTGAAAAAATTAGAAGAAAAATAGAAAACTGGGAAACAATCTTCACAACTGCAAGTTCTGATAAAGGTCTCATTTCTAAAATATATAGAGAATTGCATCAAATTTATAAGGTCACAAGTCATTCCCCAGTTGATATGATAGTCAAAGGATATGAATAGACAGTTTTAAAATGAAGAAATTAAAGCTATATATATAATCATTTAAAAATGCTCCAAATTGATTAGAGAAATGCAAATTAAAACAACAATGAGGTATCATCTCACACCTATTAGATTAGCACCAGATGAGAAAAAAGGGAACATGAACACTGTTGGAGTAGATGTGAGAGGATTGGGATATTGATGCATTGTTGGCAGAGTTGTGAACAGATCAAACCTTTCTGGAGAGAAATATGGAACTATGCCCAAAAAGCAATTAAACTTTTCATACTCTTTGACCCAGTAATTCGAATTCTAGGACTATATCCAGAAGAAATTTTTAAAAATGGGAAAAGTCCTACATGTTCCAAAATATTCATAGCAGTTCTTTTTGTAGTGTTAAAGAATTGGAAATTGAGGGGATGCCCATCAGTTGGGGAATGGCTAAGCAAGTTATAATGCATAAATACTATGGGAATACTACTGTTTTATATGAAACCAAAAATGGTTGGACTCAGAGAAACATGGAATGACTTAAGGGATCTGATGCTGAGTGAAGGGAGTAGAGCTAAAAGAACAACATACACATCAATAATATTTTGAGATGAACAACCTTGATGCAAGTTACACTTCTGAACAGTCCAGAGAGCTAGGACAACCATATAAGACTGGTAATGGTCTATATTATCCCCAACCAGAGGAAGAAAAACAAAACCAAACACACAGAAAAAAAACACCCCTACCAAATATGATGAAGACATCATAAAAAAAATCTCTTATGTATCTCTTTCCCTTAATCCTAATTCCTCATGCCAAAAATTATTAATTTGTAAATGTGTTTAATAAAATATGTATGTAAAATGCTAATCTGACTGCTCCCTAATAAAGGGGGATGGGTAGGAAGGGTAGAGGGAAATTTTGTAACTTGGAAATACGCATGTACAAATGGATGAAAATAAAAAACATAAATTTTAAAAAATGAAAAGCATTTTGCTTTTTTGAATTTCAGAAGTCAACAGTACAGTCTATAGAGAACTAAAACTGGAATTGGGAAGAAGGTTCTTATAGCTTCCTCAAACATTTATTAGCTACTATGACTATGACTATGATATTTAGTCACTTAGAATCTCAATTCACTTTAATTCAGGAGACACTGATTAAATGCATATTAGGTGCAAGGCAATGTGAAGAAATAGGTTCCTCATTTATAAAATGAGGATAATATTATTTATAATATTTGGTTTACAAGATCAATTTTAGGAAAACAAGTAGAAAGCCTTAAAACACTATCTAAATGTCAGCTGCTACCTCTATTTCCATGACCTGCCAAGCCAGTTTCAAAGTCACCCCAAATGACAAAACCTGATCCTTAAGATGTATCTCTGATTGCCTTGAAAAATCTAAAAAGAAAGGGGGCAACTAGGTGGCGCAGTGGATAAAGCACTGGCCCTGGAGTCAGGAGTACCTGGGTTCAAATCCGTCTCAGACACTTAATAATTACCTTGCTGTGTGGCCTTGGGTAAGCCACTTAACCCCATTTGCCTTGCAAAAAAAAAAACATAAAAGAAAAATCTAAAAAAAAAATGTATCTCTGATGTTTCCTTTCCTACCATTAACATCACTTTCTCTCCAGAGCAGAATTTTGTTTCATTTATCTACTGTAATTATCCACCCTAACCATACCTATCTTCATCACTAAATCTTCTGGATATCATTGATGTGAAGAATGTAATCATTGAATAAATATATTGATTTAAAACATCTGTTAAATATTTAGCATGTGCCAGGAGCTGGTCTCTGAATTCATAGAGATATCCATTCAAAAAGAGAAAGTATGTCTGCTTTCAAAAACTTACATTCTAATTTATAGAAACAGCATATATAAAAAAATGATGTTCAGGGAAAAAAATTTAGTCTGAGAAGTTATAAGGAAAATGAGTTGATACACAGGGTTGGAAAATTGTTTGCTCTTCAAAAGCAAGCAATTTTTAAAAATTTATTTTAATAATACTTCATTTTTTCTAATTATATGTAAAGACCATTTTTAATATTCATTTGTTAACAAAATTTTGGTTTTCAAATTTTTTTTTCCTCCTTCCCTTCTCTCCCCCTTCTTCTAATTTGGTAAGAAATTTGATATAGGTGATTTTTGTATGTGTGTATATACATATATATATATATGCAATAATGTAAACCATATTTCCATATTAGTTATGATCATACATTTTTGCTATCATTGTATACAGTGAATTCCTGTTTTTGCTCATTTCACTTTGAATCAGTTCATATAAAATTTTTTCTGGATTTTGCTAAAATCTGCCTCATTTTGTTCATTTTTTTTAAAAGTAATATTGCACTGCATTTACATACCACAGCTTGTTCAGCCATTCCTCAATCCATGAGTATTCCCTCAATTTCCAAATTTCCCACTACAAACAGAGCAAACAATGATAATATTGATTGATTACTGTGCCAAGAGTAAGATATAGAAGGAAAGGATGAGGAATATGTATAGGTGTCAGGTCAATCAATCTGCAACACAGCCTAGGAAGATGAGTGGATAGGAAGTGAAGATAAAGTGTGGTTTGGGGTACTGATTTAGGTAAGTGTAGAGGGCTAGGTTTTACTTATTCAATTACCAATTATTGGTTGGTAATTGCAAATTTCCAATCACATATTTCAGTGTCCTTAACAAACTTCTGCTTGGAAACCTATTGGCTCATGGATTTATAAATCTTTTTTCTCCCCTGGGTTCAAGTCCATCAAGCAATCTAAAATTAAATCAATCAATAAATCAATGTGATAGGAAATGTGTTAAGTGTTGGGGGGGGGGGATACACAAAGAGATAAAAGATAAAGTGCCTTTAAGGAATTTGCAATCTATTGGGAATGTCAAAATGCAAATAAATATGTGTGAAGTGAGCTACATACAAGAAAATATCAGAAATCAAAAGAAGAAAGATATTGAAATTAAGACTTCCTGTAGAAGGTGGAATTTTGAAGACTTAAAGGAAATCAGAGGTGTCAAAAATAGGAGCCGAGGAAAGAGAATGTTCTAGCATGAGGCGACAGTAAGAGAAAATGTCTGAAGATGAAAGATGGAGTGTTTTGTTTGTGGAACATTGAGGGTGACAGACTTCAGATTAACTTCCAGAAATTTAGTAATTCTGCCAAAATGGAGATTAAATTTGGATTGTCAATGTATAATATCTAATTTAGCCTTCCTCTTCAGAAACTGATAGATAAGGAGGGTTAATAATAAATCAGCTAATTAACCTCATAGAATTCTAAATAGAATCTTATCTTTTTCAGTACTAAACTCTCAGAATATCTATGAGGCCTACAAGGTAAATCTAATTCGGCTAGAGTATTCCCATTGTTAATAGATGACTTTCAGAAATAGACAATGCCATCTATGTACCGAAAACTATAGATCCAAGCATAATGTGGTGCCTGGTCATCCAGAATGATTTAAACGTGTAGAAATAGTACTCTTTCCTATGGTATATCTTAAGAACTTGAAAAAATAATCATTAGAAAGATGAAGGAAGAATCATAGATAGACATGTAATGTAGTAAGATAGAGTCTAAGTGCTTGAGGAAGCATTTATGTTGAGTGGTTGTTAAGTAAGCATTGATCTGAGATTCAGTAGTGATATGGGAGGGAGGGAGACAGACAAAAAAATTCATACAGACAAACTGAGACAAAGAGATCAAAATAACAAGATGAGAGAGTCTTTGTTAGTTTCTGGTATCTACATGAATGACAAAAATTTCTACCAGGTAGATTTAGTCTTGTACAACTCTATAACTTAACTATTTTTAATATTGTCTTTAGACTAGATTTCTCTATCTTACTTTGGCTGAAAGAACAGTGACCACTCATTGGCTTGATTTCAGTGCTGCTTTGTCTGGAAACTATTCTGTTCTGTTTTTCTAAGCTGGTCTGATTCTTATGGGCTTACTATACTGGTTCCAGACTTATTGTGTATAACTAGTAATTGCCTTTGACTTTTCTGTAGCTCATAATGCCCCAATCAAGAGGTTCATCAGTCTTAGCATTTGTAAGTTTTAAGAATTATATTTATGTGATACTTTATCATACTTTTATGGTATTATTAGAAGGCAAAATATAAAAGTAAAAAATTTGGAAAATGTAATTTTTTAAAAATTTAATCTGAATTTCCATGGAGCTACATACTATTAATTCCTTTACCTTTTCCACATTTCTTTTCCTAACAGAGGCTCAAGGAATTAAAACAAAGAGAATTTGCACGAAATGTAGCATCTAAATCCAGGAAAGATGAAAGAAAACAGGAAAAGGCTCTTCAACGACTACACAAGCTGGCTGAACTACGAAAAAAAGCCACGTGGTAAGAATGAAATAAAATGTTAAACTTTTTTAAAAATGTTACAAAAGAAAATTGGAGGTGGAAATGAAGGGCATATTTCTATTTATATCCACTCCCAGAATAAGGCACATACATTTTCATGGCTTTCTGTGGGCTGTAAGCAGTAATTTGAATTGGAATTTTATGCAGAAACCTGTTTAAATGCACATTTCAGAAGAGGCTAAGATGACACATATTTTTAGTTTATTAAAATAAATGTACATATTCTATTTTTATTGAAAGGATTGCTTGACTGGATCTCTTAGTGGAAACCTGAAGACATTTGATTGAAGATATCATTGTAAAGTTTCTTAACCTTTGCTTTTAAATTGGTCACCATTGATTAGTTTTAAGAAACTACTTTCAGAATTCTTAAGAAAATTGCAAATATATCTGAGAATATCTTCATGGAAAACCATCCTTGTTTAACCAATGAAACCCAAATAGTTTTCTACATTGAATAAAATCATGCATCATAACTAGTTGTTTTTGATCTGGTCTTGGTAGAAATCCACATAGCAGATGAAAGCATTGCTATCCTCCAGTTTCATATCATGACACCACTTCAAATGAGGTCCTTTTAGGTACTAGCAACTTAACCATTTTATTCCCAGTTCTGTTTTATGAATTACATAGAAGATTCTAGAAATGCCTTGCTGATGCCAAAACTAGAGACATTGAAAATATGAGGTCTAACTAAATCCATTTGAATATGTATATGAGTGCTCTTAATAAGTATTTTCAAAGTATACAACAAGGGAAGTAATTATAGGGACTTATCTTCAAAAGTACTTATCAAGTATGAACAGACTACTGCTATGTTGTGCCAAATGAATTATTATTCATTCACTAGAGAAAAGTCCACTTTATTTAAAACTGAATCATGTCTAAAAGAATATCCTTCTTTGAGATGCATAATTTGATAAAAACTTAACATGCAATAAACTTAAATGCTTGTCTTCTTAATCATCATTCTTATATGTGACCCTTTTTTTGTTTTGTTTTTCAGTGCTCCTGGAAGTGGTCCTATGTTCAAGTCAACCACTGTTACAGTGAGAGAAAATTTTAATGAAATTTCTGAAAAAGATATGATAGATTCAGCGAATAAAGAGGAAGACTTCAAAGATACTTTGATTCACAATTATCAGAATGTTAAAGATGGTGATGCTATTGCTTCAGCTCCAGAAAGTTCAAATAATCAAAAGGCGAAACCTAAAAATCTTGGAGACCAAGCTCCAGGAGTCCATGGGCAGAAGGTTGGCTTTTCTTTTGCCTTTCCAAAGAAAGCATCAGTAAAGCTGGAATCTTCAGCCGCAGCTTTCTCTGAAAACAATGATGATGTTTCTGCAGAAAACGGTTTTAATAGAAAAAGTAGATTTGTTCCTGGAGTTTGTTACCCACTATTGTCTTTACCAACAGAAGCAGTTTTGAATTCTGAAGAGAAGTCTAATGCATTTGATCCACTTGGGGAGATTTACTCTGAGAAAGAAGAAACTTCTCAAACTACAGAGACAAAAGAGCTTGTGAATAATGATGATACTTTATTAGTGTTTCCTCTTTGCCAACCACAATTGCCACTTTCTGTTGATTCTGAGGGCTGCCTAAATCCAACTGTATTACCAGATCAGACAAAACCCAAAGATGTCATTATTAATCTTGACACATCAGTAGACTCTAATGAATCTAAACTATTGGAAAATAAATCAACAGCTATTTCCATTAGTAATGATTGTTTGTCTTCACCCACTATTGAAGAGGAAAATCCTAAAAGTCTTTGCAGTTATTCATCTCTTAATGAACTTGAAGGTAAAATGCCAGAGCCTCAAAATTTGGTTCCTCCAAATATTGATGGGAACAGCATAACTTTTCAGATTAGAGAGGAAATATGTAGAAGACCACAGGAACCTTTTGTGCCTGTGCTTAGTAAGTATGGTTCAACAGTTCTTCAATGGCCATCTGAAATGTTGATTTACACAAGTACCCAACCATCAGTTTCTTATAGTTGTAATCCTCTGTGCTTTGATTTTAAATCTACTCGATCAAGAAACAGTCTTGAGAAAAATAAGCATAATTTAAATGTTCTTCATACTCAGCAGATGACAGAAGATTCTTACAGGTGTCCAGATATAGATTGCAAGGATGTTTCCATTGGAGAGGTCAGTGACAATGGAATTAGAAGTAGTAGAAATGAGTATAACCATGCCACATCACTTATAACTAATGATTGTTCTAAAGGTTGTGATTATGGAAAAAGCAAGGAGGATATAGACACAAAACTTGAAGATGATCTATATAGGGTTGGAAGACCAGATAAGTTAAACAAAAAACAAATAAAACAAGGCACTATGGATGAAAAATACAATAAAACATGGTTAAAGGAAACTCACAAAAACCGGTTTCACAGAAGCAGAAAAAAGAAAAGAAGAAGAAAGCTATGTCAGCATCATTATGGGGAAGTAACCAAAGAAGAGTCAGATTCTTCTTTCAAAATAGAACCAGAGAGCAATCACATTGAAGCAGCAAAGAACTATGAGTTGGAAGTAATTTCAGAAAAAGGTAGTGATGAATATAAAACTATCTGGTCAACTAAAGAGCAATTACAGAAACTATATGAATTACCTGACAAAAGACCCAAATCAATACCCATCTATCTACACAAGAATAAAGGAATGTGTAAGATCTGGAATACAAAACAGAGCAATGGTGAAGCAGTCAGTTTTAAGAATCTCCATAGAAAAAGCAAAGTTATTTTACATGAGCCAACAAATCAAATATTTAGTTCTGGAAAACATAATTTATCATGCTCAAGAACAGTTTGTAGTTGGAAAGTCAGAGCATCTAACTGTAGCCCAGATCATAACTGTTTAACACACCAAAATGAGGTGAAATGTCCAGTTCAGAACCAATCTATCAAAAGAGCATATAATTCACTTATTAATGAACCTGAAAGATCTTATAGAAAAAGGAGACAATACACAAACTCTTGTTCATCAGATGAAAGCTTATATAGGCAAAACTGTTTAACTGAACGGCATTTGAGACAAGCAAGAACTTTGGCTAAACCCTATAAGCCTAAGAAAAAAAGAAGGAGAAAAAAGACTAGACTTCATTCTGGATTTAGAGACCAGGAAGTAAGAAGGAAATTAAGTTATGTTTGTTTGAAAGAAAAATCTCCATCAAGTAATCTGGGGGAGTTAATGACTCAGGATGAAACAAAAAAAGGAAAACAACCCATCATTGAATTTTCAAGACATACAAAACAAACAGAGGCAGAGGAGACAAAGTTGACTCTGGACTCCTCTAATTTCACTCTTCCAGAAACTAACAGAGAAATTGAATATATGCAAATGGAGAATATTCCAGGTAAATTTTCAGAAGCTTTCAAACATTCTCCTGACTCTGTAGTTGAGCTCAAACATTCTCTGGACTCTGTGTTTGAACCAAGTACCCTGTCAAAGGTACCAACTGAGAACAAAATGGAGCAAAAAGAAAAACATGAAAGTGAAAACCTTCCATCTTTAAAGCTGCCTAACATTGAAAGGAGTTTTGGTCCACCTCCACCCAAATCCTACCTTTGCCATTATGAACTTGCTGAGTCTCTTCCCCAAGAGAAGATGAATGAAGCAGCAAGTGAATGGCTTAGGTATAATTCAGGAATCCTTAACAGTCAACCAACATTACCATTCAAAGAAGCACACATAAATGGTCATACCTTTTTAACCACAGAGCAGATTCTTGCACCATTAGCTTTGCCAGATCAAACATTACTATTCCCTCTAGAAAACCACGAAAAATTCAAAGAACTGCCATGCGAGGCCTACCAGCATATCATGCCCCCAAGCCTGCTGCCTGCCAAGGTCAAGTTGACCTTTGCTCCACCTGCTCTGCAGCCACCTAGCCCACCTCTGCAGCCCTTGCCTTTGCAGCAGCCCCTGTGCTCTACCTCGATAACCACCATCCACCACACGGTTTTGCAACAGCATGCAGCGGCGGCAGCAGCAGCCGCTGCTGCAGCAGCAGCTGCCGAAACCTTCAAAGTGCTCCAGCCCCACCAACAGTTTCTCTCACAGGTTCCAACTCTCACCAGAACACCTTTACCTCAGATTTCTGTAGGACCCAGACTTTGCCCTGCAGGTCACACGACTTTTGTTGCACCTCCTCAGTTGCCTGTCATTCCATCTTCAGTTCTTCATCCCAGCCACCTGACTTTCCCCCCTCTGCCCCATGCTCTTTTCCCTTCTCTGCTTTCACCCCACCCCACTGTCATTCCTCTGCAACCTCTCTTTTAGTCACCAGTCAGAGGGGGGAGGGGGAAGGAATATCCAAGGTAAGCTACTCCTATGTATGTAAGTGCTCATTTCACTTGAAAACTGACTCTGTAAATGGTGAAAATCAACAGGTCTAAATAAGGCCCCATTTGTTTGAAATCATTTACTGTAAGTGTAATGATGCAAATGTATCCTTAACATTCTTACCTATGATATAATTAAAACACTGAATAGTTGCAAACTAATATGAAGTATATACTGTATATTAAGTTGTCTTAGATGATGTATAATGTACATAAAATATATTTATAGTACTGTAATTTATGTTGTAAAGTACGCTCTTTTGTTTTTTAATCTTTGTGTACTTGCACCTATTTAATGTTTAGAAATCGGATGCACTATGTTTTGTACAATGTTCCTTGAAACTGTAAATCCAGTGATGAAATATCTCTTGCAATAAACTTTTGTTAACTATTTAAGTATATCAGAAATCATTTGTTGTAAGTTGGTTTTCATAATTTGAATAACACTTGTTTCTCTTGACTTTCATGTTTGGAAAATTAGGTTTAGAATGAATTGAAATTTCTTAATGTTTGGACTGAATTTTTTAAGTGAAGTTCCCCAAATAGTTTAACCGGTAATACAATATACAAATAATTTTATGCAAACAAGTATTAATAGGGTAAATTAGAGATAATGGAAAGGGGAGATACTAGCACTAAAAGGAATTGGAAAAAACTTCTTATAGAAGATGAGATTACATCAATGTAATACTGTGTATGACAATCAGGTTCACTATTTAATGCAACAAACATTTATTAAGAATTTGTTACAAATTAAGATTAAGAACAATTTTCCCCTACCATTATGAAACTTACCTTTTAGGGGTTGATATTTTCAAATGAGAAAGAAAATAAAAGATAATCTGAGCAGCATCAGAAAAACCTTTCCACAAGAAATTGTCACTCAGATGAGGCTTGAAGGATACTCATAGTCTGTTGTCCTCTCAACATAACTAGCGTAGATTTTCTGTGTTGTACTGCTTATAGTGATATCTGATAAAAACTATAAGTTTAAAAGATATTAAATAAAATTAAATACCATGATTCAGATCCTGTTTGGATGGGGGGTTAAGGGAGAAGTTTCACTTAGAATATGATAATGCAAGGGAATGCTCCATAAGTCAGGAAGAAGAGTATTTGGTGTTTGAGGTATGGTGAGTAAGCAAGTAAATAGGTTCCATTTTGAAAATGTTGGAATTAAATTTCCTATATGCCTTCCAAATGTCAATATCTCTCAGTAAATTGGATATCAGTAGAAAGAAAGGACAGGTTTAAGCATATGTGAAATAATCCCCATTCTATTCTGAATTGGTCAACTACACTTAGCAGGTCAACATGACATAGTAGGTAGAATTTTTTTAATACACACTTTATATATGATCAAAATTGTCAGAACTATGAAGCATATAGAAATCATTTAAGAAATTAAGGGTGGCTGGGGTGGCTAGGTGGCGCAATGGATAGAGCACTGGCCTTGGAGTCAGTAGTACCTGGGTTCAAACCTGACCTCAGGCACTTAATAATTACCTAACTGTGTGGCCTTGGGCAAGTCACTTAACTGCACTGCCTTGAAAAATCTAAAAAAAAAGAAAGAAATTAAGGGCAGCCAGGTGGTGCAGTGGATAGAGCACCAGCCCTGGATTCAGGAGAACCTGCATTCAAATCCGGCCTCAGACACTTAATAATTACCGAGTTGTGTGGCCTTGGGCGAGTCACTTGACCCCACTGCCTTGCAAAAAAACCCTAAAAAGAAAGAAATAGTAAAAAAAAAAATACATTGAAAAGTGAAGAAAGACATCCTCGCTATTTTCAAGTTTTTAAGGGTTCCATTCAAGAGTTATATTTAAATTATAGTATTGTGCAATTTAACTCAACAGTAAAGAACTATGACAAATGGGTAGATATGAAAAGAAGACTTATGCTACATAATAAGAATTTTCTAACCATTAAAACTGTCCATTAATAAAAGGGATTTTTGTGTCAAATAATTGACTGGAAAAAAAATCTGTAATACATGGTAATATAGCAATTCTTTCATTGGGTGAGTAGTAATTGAATCAAATGACCTTTAAAAGATCATGTATACACACATATTATGAGCTAATCTCTTTACTGAATGGGAAAACTCACCATTACAATGTCTTGTGTTTTTTTTAATTTTTTTTAATGAGTATCTAATGGAAAAGATGTCAGGTACTTTTCTTAAGTAATTAATAGAAATTTTCAAGAGAATATGATCTGTCATCACCTCAAACCAAAACACTGTTTTTGGTAAGCCCAGTTTTTCCTGTAGCCAGTATTTAAATAAAATACAATTGTGGACAGAGGAGCCTCTACTGTGCTTTGAGTATAATTTTCTGTAATATGTACTCCCCTACATCATTTGAGAAGCCCTTTTAAAATAATCTAAGTACTGCTAGGTAATTTTGACTAAATCATGGGACTAGAGTAAGGAATTCCTGAGTTCAAATCCAGCTTCAGAAACTTATTACATGTGTGACACTAACTAAGTCATTAAGCTTCTGCCTGCCTTAATATACTCATCTATAAAATTTGGAGTAAATCATATCGCAAGTTTATTATGTGGGTAAAATGATATAATACTTGCAAAGAATTTTGCTAATTATGAAGTGCTATATACATCTAGCTATTTAAAAGGAGAGGAAAATTATGATAGTCTGACCTCCTTTGATTGCAACTAATGTATTTAATACATTATCATATCTTAAATGAGATCTTTTTGTGTCTACTTTGACATAATTATGTATTTCATATAGTTCCTACCAAATTCAATATCAGTAATTACTGAAAGAGGATTACAAAAATAGGGGAGAAAACTATTACTTTTTTTTCTATTTTAAATATGGGGGAATGCCTAAACTCTAGTTTTGTGAGGTTTTTTTGCTTGATTTCTTGAGAAAACAATTAGTGATTTAACTGTGAATTTGATAGAATGTTTAAGAAAGATTGAATATATTTTTTTCAAACATGTGAAATAGAGAGAAATAGAAACAATAAGCTAAGAAATACTATCTTGAATGCTAGATGATATTTTTTTCCTACTGCGGACCCCTATATTGGACACAATAATTTCCCCCCAGGCAAACACTGGAAACTATCCTCCAAGAAGAAGTACAGATTTCTACTGCATAATGATGACAATTTTAAATCTACCAAAATAATATTATTACTTCTGACAATAAAATTCAATAATTTACTAAAAATAAGCATATCACTCTCTACCTCTTCATTCTAATCCTATTTATTATTCTCCATTCTTTTGTCCTATTTTACGTCATTGTCAAATTATTCTTTATCCTACTTTCTCATTATTCTTTTCTTCCTTTTCCCAATTCTTCCCCTTATTCCCAAGTTCTTTTTCCCATGCTTCCTCAGCTTAATCCATTTCAGCTTCTAATTCCTACATTTCCTTTTCTTCTTCTTCCATTTAATTCAAAAATCATTTATTTATTTATTTATTTATTTATTTTAGGGGGTTTTTTTTTTGCAAGACAAATGGGGTTAAGTGGCTTGCCCAAGGCCACACAGCTAGGTAATTATTAAGTGTCTGAGACCGGATTTGAACCCAGGTACTCCTGACTCCAAGGCCGGTGCTTTATCCACTGTGCCACCTAGCCACCCCAAAAAGTATTTATTTTTAAAAAAAATATTTGTTAGATACATTGTACTCTGTACAAAGCACTGCAGATACCAAAAATGGGAAGAAAAAAATGAAAACGTCTCAGGAGGTTCAATAAGAGATGGACTTAATAAGATATGTCTGATAGCATTATGATTTTATAGAATGTGGCTCTAGAAAATGAGGACAAATATAAATATGTTTTGAAAAAAATGAGGGGTTTCAGCTGGTACTGGGAATGAAAGAAAGTGCCTTTTGTACAGGAAATGAGATCTGAACAAGGTGTCAAAAAGAAAAATTTAAATAAGCAAGTTATAGAAGTGCTTTCTAGAGAAGAAATATTCCTCACAATCTACACAGACAAAGAAGGCTAAGACAAGACAAGGGAGCAGATAATCATTATGTTTGGTAGGAAATAGAGGTATAAAAGGAAGCTTCATGAAATAAGGCTAGAATAATAAGTTTGTAGAAGCATCAAAGAAACAAATAAATTAGTGCTTGATCCTATGTAGCTATTGATATTTTCTGAGTAATGAAAGAACATGAACCTGTATGAAGGCTGAATTGAAAAGGGGAAAAGATTAGAAGGGGAGAACATATGAAATGCTATTGTAATAATCCACATGACAAATTTGAGGGTTTGAGTGCTAAGAGTATCAACAAGCCAAGTTGATAAGCATTTATCAAGCAGTTATGATGTTCTGGATATAAAGACATGGCAGAGAAAAGATGAACTATGGAGACAAAATGAATTATAATCAGACAAGTAAGATAAAAATCAAGAAAGAGTAATGTCAATAGATCCATGAAAAGAGAGACATTCAAAATTTTTGGAGAAGAAATAGTACCAATAGTGTAAAATGCTACATAAAGGTGTGGGAAATTGATGAATAAGAAAAAAAACTATCAAATTAGATAAGTTCAAATCAGACTATCTTTTCCTTCTGAACATAGTAGCTAATTAGGACAATTAGGGGAAATCTATAGATGTCATTGCCTTGAATTTTATCAAATATTTGAAAGAGTTTCTCTTTTTTTAAAGAAATGAAAAAATGTGAACTAAGAACCTTGAAATTTTAGAACAATATAGAATTCCTTGAATGGCTGGATGCCAAAAGTACTTATTAATGAATTGATTTAATTTTGGAAGAAAGAATACAATGGAATGTTTCTGGGATCTATTTGACTTGTGCTATTTAAAACTTTATCCAAGACTTGGATATATGCTTTTTTGATTAAAGTTGCTGCTAGCAAGTTCTGAGTGATTACTCTAATTGAATCACTATTCCCAAAAGATCTTGACAGGCCAGCACACTGAATGGAACATAAAAAAAGAAAGAAAAATAAAATTAAATGAAGTATAAAATCTTGGTGTTCACAGAATCAGTTTCACAATCAAAATTACTATCATACAGAACACACTTCATATATTCTAGTCGATTGATTCAAATGAAGAGACATGACTAGGTTACAAGTGATGTATAAAGGTCTGGGAGGAGTGCAACTAGGTGATGCAGTGGATAGAGCACTGGCCCTGGAGTCAGGAAGACCTGAGTTCAAATTTGGCCTCAGACATTTAGTAATTGCCTAGTGACCTAGGACAAACCACTTAACCCCATTGCCTTAAATATTTTTTTTAAGGTTTGTATTTTTTGCAAGGCTTTGGGGTTAAGTGGATTGCTCAAGGCCACACAGCTAGGTAATTATTAAATGCCTAAGGTCATATTTGAACTCAGGTACTCTTGACTCCAGGGCCAGTGCTCTATCTACTGCAGCACCTAGTCACCCTGAAACAATTTTTTTTAAATGTCAGGGAATTGGGAAGGGTGGCAAAAATTCAATTTTCTTTCTATCTTCAGAGCTTAAAACAGAACCATGCACAAAATATTTATTGATATATTCCTTTTTTTTTAGGTTTTTTTGCAAGGCAAATGCAGTTAAGTGGCTTGCCCAAGGCCACACAGCTAGGTAATTATTAAGTGTCTGAGACCGGATTTGAAGCCAGGTACTCCTGACTCCAAGGCTGGTGCTTTGTCCACTACGCCACCTAGCTGCCCCTATTGATAGATTTCTTAAGGTAAATGTAAAGAAAGCTACAGTGTCTATAATGAATAGAAGTAAGATATCACTGATTTCATACCCTGTTGCATCATATCTGAAGTGTAATATTCAATTCTGGGAGCAACAGTTTGGAAGGATATTGATAATCCAGAGACGGTCAATGTACTCTAGATATTGTGGTTATTGTGAGAATTTTTGAGATCATGCCATATGTGGACTGACTGTATAAATAGAGAATGTCTGGCCTAGAGAAAGACAGTAAATAAATGGCAACTATTTCAGGGGGAATCTACAAATGAAACAAGTTTAATTTAAGTTTCTTTATTAACATTTTCCTCCTTCCCTATCTTAAGTCTAAACAATCAAACCCTGATTTATACAGTTTACAATTTCAAACATGTAAATGTTCAAACTGAAAATTTAACAATCAACTCAAAAGTTCAAGATAACTACAGCACACCTTAATTTTAAATATTTGAAAATTGGTCATATAGAAGAGAGATTCAGCTGTTCGTCTACAGATAATAAAAGCAAATTTAGGTTTAACATAAGGGGGGGGGGGAGAAAACTTTCCTAGCAATTAGACCTGTTGGTAGGCTCTAATAAAATATTAACTAAAGGGGATCTATAGCTTATTATATACTAGTAACTATGATAATTATTTATTTTAATCCTCACAATAACTCTCAGAGATACATTCTAGATTTATTTATAGATTATGAAACTAAGCAACCAAATTAAATGATTTGACAGGTTCACAAACCAGTAAGGATTTTAAGCAGGGCTAGAACTTGGATCTTCTTGATTTCAAATCACAAGCTCTATCAACTCTACCACCTAGCTGTCCTTCAATAACTGCTATTTAAGCAAAGAAAAAAATCAAAACAAAAAAAAAATAAACAAAATCCTGAAATAATTCATTTCTGATACCTTTTTACTCAAAATCTGTGAAGTGTGCTGTATCTTTAGTCTCCTTTCTTGTTTCCCCTGATATCAAATCTTGTCTTAGACATTTATTATATAATTCTGGGAATTCTCTTAATTTCCTATTAGTTTCTTTCATAAAATGAGGGATTTGGCTTTGATGATTTTAGTGTCCTTTTCATATTTAAATCTATAATAATTCTGTCTCTCAAAGGAGAGGAGAATAATGGAGGAGAAGGGACAAGAGTAAGGAGGGTTTTAGAGGAGAAGGAAGATGCATTCAAGAACTCAGTGGATAGGAAAATGCAGTTTAGATTAAGTTTGAAAAGAAAGAGGACATATTTCTTTCCCTTTTTTTTTTAGATTTTTTTTCAAGGCAATGGGGTTAAGTGGTTTGCCCAAGGCCACATGGCTAGGTAATTATTAAGTGTCTGAGGTCGGATTTGAACCCAGGTACTCCTGACTCCAAGGCTGGTGCTCTATCCACCGTGCCACCTAGCTGCCTCTCCCTTTTATTTTCATAGTATATTTTGTTCTATTCTTAAGGGGTTCTTAGGAGCCACTAATGTGCTTAAGATTCTTTTAATATTTTTTCGATTCATGTATTTCATTTTCTCTTAACCATTACTAATTTACAATATAATCAAACTTTTGAAATGTCATATATATATATATATATATATATATATATATACAGAAAATTAAAATGAGTGAAACAAAAACTAAAAAAATAATCAGTTCATTTTAATGTCTTCCAGTGTTACTGCTAATTTTCAAATATACAAATAAGAATTCCACTCACATACTTTTGCCTCTTTCTATCTAATATTCTGATATGAACTGACAAAATTTTTACTTGTAAGTCTCCAATGTGGAGTAAATGATTAAGGAGTCCAAGAATCACAACTTGCTTGATTACATGGAATTTATTTATATACACCTGGCACCCAATCTTCTTGTTAATGATTTCAGTTTTAGCCAATATGATTAGCTTATTGAAGTATTTTCTACTTAAATAAATGTAAAAAGTGACTATTCTTTTCATTTATCTTTAGATCACAAGGATATTCTTAAATTAGACTGTAGATTTCTTGCTAAATGGCTTCCCATTTCAAGAACAGCTTTATGGAGGGAGATGTGAGAGATGATTGAAAAGTTAATAGATTCCACTAAGATGAGGAATGTGGTTTTTTTCCTGTCCTTGAAAAGCAGCAATCTGTCCAGATTGTGACCTTATTAGAAACATTTATTTCTCGGGTATATGAACCATAAACCAATGTTCTAAATAGACTGTTGCAGACATTAAAAATTCTAATCATCTCAAATCATCATAGGCATTTTTGACTAATTATATACTTACCTCTCAGAGTACAATTGCATAACACTTAGAACATTACTGCTAAAGTATACAGGGATAAAAGGAGATTTTCTTTGTTTCTCTGAGCATTCTTCAGAATGCATTTGTAGATTTTGTATAACTGCATACATCCTTTTTATTATCTGTGCCCAAAAGGATTCTGCACAGAAAGAGATTATGGAGTAATGGGTAAAGTGGTGCATCACCCACAGACAAATTTTTGTAGTTCAGTGGAAAAAACACTAGATTAGAATCAGAGAATTTAGCTTAAAATCACAGCTCTTCTATTGCTGGTTATATGGCCTGTGGCAATGGATTGACTATCTCTGTGCCTCAGCAGCTTCATCTATGAAATGAATGTTGGCCAACTCAAGACCTTTCTAGTCCTGAATCCTCTGAATTCTAGATATTCAAGTTAGAGCTAAAGTATGTTACAAAATCACAGAGACATGAGCTGTCTATATGTACAATTTTAAGTTTGACAATTTTAATTTAATGTTTCCTAATATGGGCAAATTGCCAAGGATATAAACACACACACACACACACACACACACACACATATATATATATATATGTATATATATATATGCACATATAGCATACATATATTTTACTGGTATCTATATGTGTATGTGAGTTGATATATTATGTATATGTGTATAGCTATATATGTGTTTGTTCTTTCAACTCTCACTATTTTATCCCTATGATCAAAATCATAACCCTTTTTGCAGTTTGATCTCATCAATTAAATAATTCCTGAAAAATTGTGATGATTTCAAAAATCATTATAAACATTTAAATCCCTTCATCTATAACTCAGTTTCCTCCTCAATAAAATGAAAATTTAAGTTAATGATATCAAAGTTCTTTTTCATCTCTAATCTTTATATCTGTTTTATGGAATTTACTCCCTAGTACTCTACTGTTATTCTACTTATATTTGATACTTCCATATTTCTACTACTATGGACGTACTACTAAAAAAAAAAAGAAAATAAAGAAAATGCAAGTCCTGAACATTTTTCCATCCTGTGCAACTTTGGTCCATGTTTCTTCATGAATACTAGATCAGGCTCCATCTAACATCCTAGAGCATAATAGAATCTCACAAAAACCAATGCACCTGTAGATTTGTTGATAATTCGTTTTTCAGGGTTTTTTTTTTCGCAAGGCAAATGGGGTTAAGTGGCTTGCTCAAGGCCACACAGCTAGGTAATTATTAAGTGTCTGAGGCCGGATTTGGACTCAGGTACTCCTGACTCCAGTGTGCTCTATCAACTGTGCCACCTAGCCGCCCCAATTGATATTTCTTACTACAGAATTAGCCATTTGCAATTACCTCTGTCATTAACCATGTTCTCTTCATAATACTTGGGGAGTTCCTCTACTCAACTTTGTAAAAATTTCTTGAGAAGGATTATTCTCAATGATTATTGAAAGAAAATTTATCTCTTCCCACAATGCCTAACGTGCCCCAAATCATAATCTTTATCCTCTCCATTTATCCCATTACTAATACTTTTGTATAGAACAGTAACACACCATTCAACTATATGATTGGAGGTGTGTGTTACACAATTATGTTTATTGTAATGTGAAGTATGCTGTGTAATGCATTCTTCCCATTTGACTTTTCCAGAATCATTCCATTCCAAAACCTTCTTTATAGGAAACAGCACTATTGGAGGTGAACTGGATGCTGTGAGAGTCTCTTGGCCTCAAATGGTTTCAATTCCTCCTGAATCAGTGAGATACCTCAGTGCATAATCAACTCTAGGCAACCACCAGCATGTGATAATTGATGATAGAATATAACAAGCCAAAGCATCCAAATCTTTCTCTCAATGGACAGTTCATCAGTATTATCTTTCCTTCCAACCTTCCAACTTTGCATTGTGAGCTACTCAGCTGTATGATAAAATTGACAATAACTTTATCCTTAGAACAATGTCAGTTTGCCATTTTTAGGACTCTACTGCTGTGTTGTTAGTGTACTTCCTAGAGCTCAATTTCCATGAACCCCAAAGCTGTGATGCTTTCCAGGGTTCTATGCCAGGGTGACTGCCCATTACAAAAAAAAATGAGTACTCTCCCAGGAGCTCCCTCTCACTTCTTTCTCCTGGTTCAGTGGCGTTACCACTTTGGACATCTACCTGTAATCCCTCTCCACCATTTTGTGCAGAGGGATCCGAACCCGACTCCCTTTTGATATGCTGAAGGCAATGGAGGCTATTGCCATTCCCTTCAGAATGGCACTTGCCTATCTCTCAGGACCAACCGAAACAGAGAATCTTGAAAGCTGAAATGGAGAAGGGTTCAATGTGAACAGCAGTTTAGTGGTATTTCACTGTTAGCCCGGAAGGCTGTCTCACTGACCCTAGGGTGAAACCACTGGCTATTAGTTTATCCCTCAGAATAATGGAACATAAGGTTTACTCAATCTACACATCTTGCCCTACACTTTCTCCTCTTAATTCTATTTTTTTTTCTCTTGGGAGCAATAATTAGGTTAAAAATTAATTAACATTGATATTAGAGAGGACTTGTGAATCTACTGCCCTATAATTCCACTCACAACCCTTATAACTGCCTAGAATAAAATGTTTCCCTCTGTATGTTGTTTCTCCCTGACATATATTAATATATGATCTCCTTGAAAGCAAAAATTGTATTACTTTCCTTTTTGTATCTCTAGAACCTAGAATGTTCTCTGATCCATAGTTGAAGCTTATTAATGTTTACTGACTGATTCTGATCTATCTCACAATAGATCTTTATACTATCCCTACATTATTTATATTTTTGTTCTTCAAGAATTTGTTGTTCTATGATTCATAACCATATCACACCATTAGAAAAAATCAACACTAAAGAGATGGGTTTTGATAGTGGAGTGCTATTTGGTATCAGTGAAATCCTTGCTCAATAGCCTATAAGTTTATATTGTATGTTTTTATCTACTTCTACCACATACATACATTTTTTTCTAAAAACAAATTTCAATAGCAATACAAAATTTAATAATTATTAAAAGAACTTTAGAATTTTAAAGTTGGGGAAGGTATTTAGAAATTATACAGTACAAGATCTCATTTTATAGACAAGGAAATGAAGGCAGTAAAAGGTAGCTAAAGGTCTTTCTAGAAAGGGAAATAATCAAGAATAAACACTAATTCATGTCTTTCAGTTCATTGCACCAGATTAATCAATGAAAAAGGTTATTTTTCTTTGCTACCCCATTGAAAGCATGAAAATGATGCAATATGTGCTAGTATAACAAGAAAATATACACAAAATTATAATAATATAAATTATTATCTTAAAATGATTTTATTAAATTATTATATTAAAATAAAGTAAAATTCCATAATGAACATGACCAATCTAGTTCTCAGAGAAGAGATGAAAAGATGTGACACTGGAGAGATAGAATGGGAGCAGGAGGTATATGATGTCTTTCATCAACTACCAATGTAGTCCCTGTCAATCTTGCTGAAAATGTGTTTCTCATTACATAGAAAGACTCATGGTGTGGGGGAGTTAGTGGTCAAGAGAAGGATAGGGAAAAGACAAGAAATAACTATGATGTAATAAAAAAAAAAGGACCGTAGTAAGCCTTTTTTTTAAAAAAGAAAGAAAATATAAATATAAATATTTGGCATGCAAAATATTTTTTTTTCCTGTGACAGGAATCAAAGTCCAGATTTTGAGACTATTGTACTATTTCTCTATAGATCAAAGATCATTGATGTTCTTGTCAGAGTCTACTAGTTCATTCATAGTACTAAGGAGATATGGATATAAAGTGTAAAATTTCTTAGAACATAACTTTTCAAAGAAAAAATCTTTGTTTCATTGTAACTATATTATGCTTCCTTCTGGATGATTGTCCAATATCTGTTATTATCAACCTAATGGAGACTCCATGAGGGAATGCTAATTAGTGGAAGCATAGTGGCCAGAATGAAAATGGTCACATTTCTATTGTGCTCTGACCTAGTCACACTACATTCAGAATAAAAACCATATTCATTACAGATCACCACATTTTAGTAAGTGAATAAATGCATTCAATCTCATTCAGATGACATTGTTAAAAAGTAAAGAATGCTGGATTTAAACTCAGAAAAACTGGGTTCAAATCCTGTCTCTGCTTCTTGTAAATTATTCAGTCTTGGATTAGTCATTTAATTGCTCTTAGCCTCAGTTTCCTAATCTGTAAAATAAGGGTTGTTAAGATCCCTTTCAAATCTTAACATAATATCTATAATCTAATGAGGCAGGATGATGATAAGAGGTGAAAAGCATGACATATGTGGATTCTACTGAAAAAATTTAGAACGTTTACCAAGATAAGAAAGTACAAAATAGGGATAATTCCCATCTATAAGAAGGGCTACAATGTTATTTGTGCTTAGGATAGAATTAGGAAAAAAATAGGAAAAAAGTTTTAGAAAAAAAAATTTGGACCCATAAAAGTAGAAAAAAATGATCACAATAACTTCTATCCAAGAAATAGAATAGGCTGCTTTAGGTATTTAGTTTATCATTTTTAGAGGTTTCCTTCACTACAGGCTGAGTGCTCTCTTATGACGAATATTATACAGGAATTCCTTTTAATAAGAAATCTCTGAGGTATAGTTCAATTCAGATTCTGTGAATCAGTTCAAACTCATTCCCACTCATATTAAAATCCCATATCCTCCTGAGATTAGTACATTAGTGTCACCACAGCACATCAAGGACAGCACACATTTTGATAGCATAACATAATTTTATGTTTGGTGTTTTTTAATATATTTCCAATTTTGTAGAAAATGTTCATATTATTAAACATCTTTTTTGTCATTTGCTTGCTATAAACAATGACCTTGAATTTGATAGGTTTGTTTTATGCCTTATGGAATTCTATTCTGATTTGCATCACTTTCTATTGCCAAATGTTTCTTGGAATACATGGATTTTACAAATGAATTGTCAAATTGGAAGGTATAATTTTTAATGTTCTACTAACCTTTGTCATCATTTTGATGAATAATACTCTGATTTAGCAAAAACTATTGCAGAGGGGTGGCTAGGTGGCATAGTGGATAAAGCACCATCCTTGGAGTCAGGAGTACCTGGGTTCAAATCTGATCTCAGACATTTAATAATTACCTAGCTGGGTGGTCTTGGGCAAGCCACTTAACCCCATTTGCTTTGCAAAAACCTAAAAAAAAATCTATTGCAGAACTTTTGATTTAGTTGTTTTAAAAAATTGATACTTATTAAACTAAATGCTCCCTATTCTTGCCACAAAAGAGAGTGAAAAAGAAGTCTTTAGGAAAAATGCTTATCAGAGTGACTACAACAGTATACCATTTATTACTCTTAATAAATGCAGCACATCATTACATCAGAGTCACATTTTGTTCAAATTCTAGTATAATGCCAGATAATCTCAGAATCCCTATAGGTAACAACATGGATTGAAAGATTGGTTAATTTTATCTTAGACACTCAAAAATATATTTCTGGGAAACATTAGAAGTACAACTCACTTAGCAAAGGTGGCATTCTCTAAACTTCCAAAATTTTCCCCAAAGTAATTTGAACTTATCTCTTTCCCAAATGATCTTAACTTTAGAGCACTCAGGTCTTTAGAAGACCTCTAGGTTTCTCTAGTGTCAGTAACTCCATGTCTACAGACATGACCTGGGATTTCTATGAACATTACTTTCCAATCCACTACCCTTAAAGTTCATAGGGATTTTCTGGATTTATTTTAGAGAAAAGAAGCAACATTTGGCCAATCTATACTTTGGGGTATTTTAATCTCCAATTAGTTTTGTCCTCTATCATAATTTATTTTGATCTTCAGGAAATTTATGGAGAGCCCTCAGGAGTATAGGGGAAAATTTTGGTTGGGGCACAGAAAGAATAATTGTAGAAACTCCGTTATCAATCTAGAACACCCCCACTGAGCTGGGTCCATGTCTAGATTGAAGAGTTATGGCAAAATAGGAATGAAAGAAAAATCAAAATCGCTGTCATGCCTTCCCTTGCTCCCTCCTACTCTAATTAACATGTTATAATTGTGCTGTTGTTTCTGAGTGAATAGTCTCCTGGATAGATTTTAGATATGGTATGATGCAATGAAAAAGATCTGTTTAGAGTTAGAAAATATCTTATCCCTATTACTAATTATCTTTGACACATCTTTCTGTTATTCAGTTTCTTTTTCTGTAAATTGAATGAGAGTTTATCAGAGAATTTCAAGAGGACATGATACCTTTAATGAGCTTTGAAGGTCTTAAGTATTTGAGACTTAGAGGTGAGGAATAAATGCATTCTAGTAAAAGGAACATATTGAACAAATGCTACAAATAAGTAAATAGGTTAAGTCCCGCAGAAGGCAGAGTCCCAACTAGGATAGAGTCATTGGGACATTGCTCTAGGATGCTGGAATTTACAAGGATGGTATTTATCTAGTATTTATATAGTTATTTAAGATTTGTAAAATTTTTGTTTTACAAGCTCATTTTTTTTCCCTGAAAACAATCCTGACAGGTAGAGGCTAGAATTATGCTCATTTTTTGATGAAGAATCTAAAGCAGATCAAGGCTAAGTGACTTAACTAGGGTCACACAGTTATTAAGTGTATGAGATCCAAATTGAATAAAATTTGGGGTCTAAAAACTGGGAACATCTCATACAGTGATTATAGATTTTTTTACTTGCATTTCCTGCTTTTTTGCACATTGTCTTTGAACTCATTGTTTCACGTTACCAGTATATTAGGTTACATTTTGCCATGTTCTGCCTAGAAATGGTTCAGAATAGATTTTTTTTTGGCAAGGCAATGGGGTTAAGTGGCTTTCCCAAGGCCACACAGCTAGGTCATTATTAAGTGTCTGAGGTGGGATTTGAACTCAGGTACTCCTGACTCCAGGGCCCATGCTCTATCCACTGTACCACCTAGCCACCCTCAGAATTGATTTTCTCACAGTGCTGAAGTCAAGTTCAAAGTGATATAATTTACAAACGTGAATGGAAATTGCACTGCTGAACATGAGAAAGCAATTCGAGAGGAGAAACCCTAGTGAAATTCCACCCTGGCAGAAGGTTAGGAGAAGCAAGTCAGCCAAATGACCTGAATTAGAGAGGTAATTGGAGAGATGAATTGAAGAGACCAGGGCAAGTGGAATTCCTGTGTCCACAAAGCTGGTTCAGCATGAGGCAAGAATTGCTGATGAAAAAAAAAAGTGCCTGATTTCAAAGGAAACACAATTGGTGCTTCATGTTCATGAAACAAAATGGACTAAGTAAGGGTACATGCACCAGATATTTTTTGTAAAATTAATTTATTTATTTTCATCCATATGCACATGTATATTTTTAAGTTCTTTCCCACTCCCCTAAGCGGCAAACAGTCAGGTCAGCATTGTACATATATATTTTTGATAAATATATTTACAGATTAATTATTTTCATGAGGAATTAGGATTAAGGGAAAGAGATACAAAAGATATATTTTTTTATAATTAGATTCTGAAGGGTTGTTTTTTGTTAATGTGTATATTTTGTTTTGTTTTATATTTCTTCCTCTAGATGGGGATAACATTGTCCATAGCTGGTCTAATAGAGTTGTCCTAGTTCTCTGAACTGCTGAGAGGAGCTGTTTCCATCAATGTTCTTCATCTCACAATGTTGTTTTTGATGTGCACTTTGTTCTCTTGGTTCTTCTCACTTGACTCAGCATCAGATCCTGTAAATCATTCCATGCTTCTCTAGAGTCCAACCATTTATGGTTTCTTATACAACAATAGTATTCCATAGTATTCATATATCTTAAATTGTTTAGCTATTCCCCAATTGATGGGTATCCCCTCATTTCAAAAAAGAGCTGCTTTGAATATTTTGGAACATATAGGACTTCTCCCCTTTTTTATGATTTCTTCTGGATATACACCTAGAATTAGAATTGCTGGATCAAAGATCATGAACAGTTTTATTGTTCTTTGGGCATATTTCCATATTGCTCTCCAGAAAGGTTAGATCAGTTCCCAATTCCACCAGCAATGCATCAATGTCCCAATCCTCCCACCTCTTCAGTATTGATCATTTTCCCTTTTTCTCATCTTGGCCAATCTGATATGTGTGAGATGATACCTCATTGTTGTTTTAATTTGTATTTCTCTAATCGATAATAATTTGGAGCATTTTTTCATATGATTATGCATAGTTTTAATTTTTTCATTTGAAGACTATCTTTGACCATTTATCAATTGGGGAATGATTTGTGACCCTGTAAATTTGATGTAATTCTCTATATAATTTAGAAATGAGATCTTTATCAGAACTCCTAGTTGTGAAGATTTTTTCCAAGCTTTCTGTTTTCCTTCTAATTTTGGCAGTATTGATTTTATTAGTACAAACCCTTTTTAATTTAATATAGTCAAAATCATTCATTTTGCAGTTTATAATGTACTCTAATACTTGCTTGGTAATAAATTCATCCCCTTTCCATAGATCTGAAAGATGAGTATTTCTTGACCTTTTAATTAATCTGTGTGTTGCTCTTTATGTTTAAATCTTATACCTATTTTGGCCTTATTTTGGTATAGAGTATGAGATGTTTGTCCATGCCTAGTTTTTGCAAAAAAAAAAAAAAAAAAGGATGGGAAGAGTCTAAGGGCCCACCAGTTGATGAGTTAGCATGATTAGCAGCCTTAAATCTATCATCAGTGACTAAATGATAAAAATTATTCACATCTGTTTTCTTTTGTCTTTTAGAAATTTTGTATTAAAGAAAAAGAACCACTGGAGAGAATGTCTAAAGATCTGACTTGCTATCCTTACTGTGTTACTATATGACTTAAACAAATTACTTAATCTTACTGCACCTCAGTTTTATCACAGATAAAAGTACAGTGTTAGAATAAGCAATCTCTAAGGGTTTTTTTTAACTCAAATATTCTATGAGTCTATGGATCATCATTTCAGGGAAGAAATACCCTCCTTCAACTCAAACAATATCCCTATCTATTACTCTATACTTTAGCACCAATGTAGTTAATAAAGAATTATGAAAATTTTAAATTAACTTTCATTTAAAAATAATAGGTTGAACTATCCTGAAATAGTGGTAAAAAACATTCCATTGTCAAAATGTAGAAGTTTTAGAATAGAATAATAGGATAAATTCTCAGTTAAATCACATACTTGGAATGGTAATTAGGACATCATTCTTAATACTTTCTGGCAAACTTTGATTCCAAGTAGTTGAGATTCTATTCTATTTTAAAAATTATGTTAGCATAACAGAACTACAATAAAAATTTATTTTTTTCTTATTTTAATGTGGATTTTTAATTTAACCAGCATGAGGGAACTCCTGGTATGGAAATGCCCTGAAATAGGCAACTTTTCCACATTATGGTCTCAAAGAATTCCCTCTATCATAAAATGAGAAATTAAATAACCTATCATTTTGAGTAGTATGAGTCATAACTATGACTTGAACCCACGTCCTCCAGATGCCAAATCAGTTGTACATTCTCTATTCCATACTATCTCTCTTTTTGCATGAGGAAAAATCAAGTTTAGACAGAACTTCATTCCTATTTCTCCATCAGTAAAACCAAAAACTTTCCTGTTTGTTGGTCATCAGCCCATCTTGGAACAACTTCTGCCATTAGGATCTACCATCATGGATGTGAGGAATATGGGAGTCTTTGACTTCCAAAAACATGTGAAGGGAGATTGTTAGTTTACATTACAAAGACAGGGTCTACCTCTATTGGTGCCTATGGAAAGATATGTGAGTGGAATACTAAAGGCTTAGCCTCAATCTGATCAAACCTGAAATTAGATCAGGTCTATCCTACCTATGTCTGAGTTAACTTAGGGTCTGTGTGTGCATGCTCAAGGAGATTACTATTTCCTCCCCGGTACTCATTAGTATAATGAGCAGGGCAAAGAAAACCTATGGGGGCAAATGTATCGATTAGACTGTGACCCCAGCCAATGACTGGCATGGTGCATATAAAGTGCATATAAGACCTAGTTTTTTCAGGTTTCATCACCCCTCTTTCCTTTAGAGACGGGTGGTCCTTTTATTAAGATGTCTTTATAAAGGTTATTTTAAGCACTCTGGACTAAGTATTCACTAGCCATTTAAAACATGGATAAACACTAAATTTGTGATTTGTCTCAAAAGAGCAGGATATAGCACTGACATTTGGGAAAAAAGAAATGTAACCTCAGAAATGGCAATGCTTGTTGTAATTTCACCTTCAGACTCACAAAGCAGTTTCTGAGAGGAATGGAATAGATTTGATGATATTTTGTCTTTGCTGCAAATCTTGAGATCTCCAACAGTGATTCTACCACATGTAATAGGACAGAAAATCGAGGACAGCTCAGTGTGAACAAAAACACTGTACTTTCCTTGAAGGCAAAAAGGTAGAATTGTGGAAACTAGGATTATAAGTGCTAGAGACTTTGCATGGAAGTGTCAAATGTAAATTGCCTGTGTAGTCATTGTTTAGGGAAAAGAGAATGAGAGAATAAAAGAATTCATTTAAGAGTTGGGAAAAGAAATAGGTAGATGTAGATTTGTTCACATAAGGATGTAGACAGAAAATCAATAACAGCCTAAAAAAATGGTAATTTCTTTAAATATATAAAAAAGCATTTTTTTCTTTTTATATCTTTACTACAAATATTTATATAGATCTCTTTTTCTAATTTTGGTCAAAACTGATTAAATTATCAATTTTATACCATCATTTCTTTCTATTTTAAGGTATGATTCCTGTCAAATTGCAATAACAATAATAATTATTTTAAGTTTTTACAGTCGTACTCCTGGCCAAAGGTTGATTTTCTTGACTATTGTGAAGTGTCCTTCCCTTCTTAATCCAGGAAAGAATTTTGTCCTCCTTTAGACTTCTCCAGCCTTCCTGATACTTAAACTCATAAAACTATCATTTCCCTCAGGCAAGTTACCATTGTAGGATGGTTCTTTTAAATAGCTAATAATAGAATGGTCTCCAAGGAAATTTAAAATTTTGTCCACTTTTGTAAAGTATATTCTGTTCCCCTCCCCTTGCTATTGAATAAATTTTTTGATCTCCCTCAGCTTGGAGTGGTCTTTACTAGAATGACCTTAAGTTGATGATAAGACATAAATTGATGATAAATCCCAAAAAATAAAACTGCATGCCTAACCCATATTTTCTGTCATTTTATTTTAGACCTAGATTTTTAAGATTGTATTTTTAAGGTAAACTTTCCTTAATACTAATCTCTCAATTAAGGAATTAATAAATATTTATTAAGTACTTAAATTGGCAGGTACTCTAAGTGCTGGGGGGAAAAAAGATAAAAGACAATTCTAGCTAGCCATCAAGAAGATTGCAATCTAATGGAGGGGTCAGCATGCAAAGTAAGCTATGTTCAGAATAAAAAGAAAATAATTAACCCAGAGAAGATACTAGAATTAAGAAGGGTTGGGGAAGGCTTTCAGTAAAAGATTTTAGTCAGGACTTAAAGGAAGTCATGGAGATCAATAATCAGTGTAAAGGAAGAAGAATTTTCCACACATGGAGGATAGTCAGAGAGAGTGCTTGGAGCAGCAGATGAAGTATCTTGTCTCTGACATAACCAGGAAACCATTGCTACTGGATCAGTTTGTGGCAGAGTCTGGAAAGGTAAGAGGAAGAAAGATTAGGAATGGCTTTGAATAATATGTAGAGGTTTTGTGGGATACTGAAGGCTATAAAGAATTTATTGAGTAGGGGTGAAGGTGTAAAATAATCATATCTGCACTTTAGGAAAACTACCTTACTAGCTAATGGATATATTGGAGTGGGAAGAGATTTGAGTCATCTGGGTTTATCTGCTTATAGAGAGTTGTCTGTTTTTAAAGCATCCCATTTAAAGTTATACTATCCTCTAATTTCAACTTAATACCAATCTTCTCCATTCTATTACTACTGTTTTTTTTTCTATTAAATTTACTTAATTATCACTCATTCAGATTTTTCAGTCCATTCTTCCATCTCCGAAGAAATGGAGACTAGAAACATGGTGATGAAAATAGAACCCTCCTTTATAAAGTCACTGTAACAAGCTGTAACAAACAAAAACTATGAACTGGCTGAGTCTACTGACATGGGGTAGGAGTAGAAATACAAAAAAAATAGCACTCTTGCCTTGACAAAATTACAACTTAGTTGGAGAGACAAGATGTAAAAAAATAGGCTTTTAATTATGTAATAAAAATTACAATAGCTTAAAAATTAGGAAACTTAGATTCAGATCCAAATTTGTTATAAAACAAGCTTTGTATCTTTTTAACTTTAAGTAATGCATTTACCTTTCTGGACTACCTCATCTGTAAAATGAGGTTATTGGCCTAGATGATCTCTCAAGTGTCTCAGCTAGCTTTCCCCTTCTCAGAATCTAAAGTGTTATATTATGTGGTACAGTTTAAAATACTTCCTCCACTGGCTTAATGATGCCTGAACTGTCCCCATTAAAGTGCAACTCTTTTGGCTTTAAGTGGTCTTCTACCTTAAAATGCAAATACCCCAGGGAGGACAACTCATTAAACTCTTCCATTCATTTAAATGACATTCTCTTTCCTGACTCTTACCTTTTCAGAGTTCTTCCCTCTTGTCTAGAAAGAACTGCCTTTTCACCTCTCCCTTATAGCATCTTTATTTCCTTCAAAATAGAGAACTAGGGGCAGTTAGGTGGCACAGTAAATAGAGCAACAGCCCTGGAGTCAGGAGGACCTGAGTTCAGATGTGACTTCAGACACTTAATAATTGCCTGTCTGTGTGACCTTGGGCAAGTCACTTAACCCCATTGCCTTAAATAAATAATTTTTTTAAATGGACAACTATGTGGTACTAGATAGATCATCTAGCCTAGAGTCACTAAAACTCTTTTTTGTGAGTTCAGATCTGACTTGTGATACTTAGTAATGCGACCCTAGGCAAGTCACCTAATCTGTTTGCCTTAGTTTACTAATCTTTAAAATGAACTAGAAAAGAAAATGTCAAATTATTCCAGTATATTTGCAAAGAAAATTCCAAATGAGATCACTATAAATAAACCGACTGTGATAAACCTAAGTCCTGTCCTAAGTTATTAATACCTTAATGTGATTGAGGTCATATTCTTTCCTAAGAGCTGGTTATTGTGGGGAAACATTAGGACACTGGACATCTGAGGTGGTGGGATAAAGAGTACGGAAAATCAAACAAGTAAACAAAAACAGCCTAGGGAAAGCCAAAGAGTGACAGACTGACTTCACTATTTGTTTTTGGTTTTTTATCTAAGCATTTGCCTGATTCTTTCCATTTAACTGAAGATCTTCCTTGTCAGGAAGTCACTCTATCTCTCAGTCTTGCTCTGTCTCTATGTCTGTCTCTATCTTTTCTGTTTTATTCAATCTATCTTTCTGTATCTATCCCAGCCTCACTGCCTCTTTCAGACACACACACACACACACACACACACGCACGCACGAACGCATGCACACACGCACGCACGCACGCATGCACACACACACACACACATGCATGCGCGCACACACACACACACACACACACAAACACACAAACAGGAGCATTTATGGGTGGAAAGGTTAAAAAGGGTGCATGTATATGATCTAATGGCAAAGAATATTTACTTCTTTTGTTTTCATTGAAACTAGAAAGACATTCAGTCTATATATTAGTAGTAACTAGAGAAAAAGGGTTCCATGGCAAAATACAGTTTTCCTGTGCCTTGACTTTTTCTCACATCTTAGAAGGCTATCATTTTCTTTTTCTTCCTCACCTCAAGTTTTGCCACTCTATCTGCATTCCTTTGCATGGTGACTTCTTTCTGGGTTCCAAATGCAAGAAACTCATATTTTTATAGAGTTAGCTATTCCATCAATGCTAGATATCTGTTTTGTAGAAAGAGGTTTTGCTTCCTTGTTGTTTTCAGGGAATTGTGAGAAATGAATGACCTCTAGAAAATGTGTGTACACCCCTCCCCACTTCATTTTTTGGAAGGATTTTTCAACTTTTTAAAAAACTAACTAGTGCTACTCATTATGTTGTCCTAGTATCTTTTTATACTATTTTTCTCTGTTTCATCTGAGATAACATGAGTGAGGGACAAGCAAGAAAGAAATTTTTAAAAATTTAAATTACAAGTGTAGCAATTTTTAAAAAAATACACACCTCTTCAAATAGATTTTGTTTAATTAAAAAAGAAGATATTTACTTTACAACACAATTCCTTTAATTATGGGTCTCCACTCATGTATCTCTAAGTATAGCATAGTATACTATGGAGAAAAATAAAATACATTGGGATCAAGAGAGAACTTTTAAATCAGTCTCCCTGAATCAAAACAATTTTTATGTTAAAATGATTAATTTATATTAAATTTGTTAGATTTATGTTAAAAATGATTCCTCTAATTAAGGATCCTCAGCCATAAAAATGAAATATAGGGATGAAACAAAGAAATATTTGAGGTTATTTTGCAAAGTAGTTTCAGCTGAAATCAGACTTCCCATGTAAACCAAGTTTTCTTCCCATTCTTTTCTTGTTCCCTTTTTATGAGCTCTGGATCTCCAGAAAAATTCTCACTGACAATCCCTGAGAACTTAAATTACAGTTCTTTTACCACTATATAAGATCTGGAGGTGCAGAGAGGAGAGGGAGGCAAGATAACTAAGTTAAAGATATTCAGCTCTTCCTGGGACCTTTACTTCTCATCATGAGCCCCATTCTAGATGAATCCCTAGTTGTAGGGGGATGGGAATTCCTGACGCCATGTAGCATAGCATTAGTATTAGCAGCGGGAGCCCAGGATACACAGGCACCATAGGGACTCATTATCAGAAAAGAGAAGTAGCAAACACCTACCTCAACATATTTTCCAGGAAAGAAATTCTCTTGGAGCCATGCAGAAGATTTTTTTTGTTTGCTTGCTTGTTATTTTTTTTATTTTGGGGTTTTGGTTTGTTTTGTTTGTTTGTTTGTTTTTTGGTGATTTGGAGTCTGGTTGTTTGAAATTTAAATGATTCTACATCCTCCTGTGACTGACTGTCCAGGCCCCAGCTTAAATCCCTTTGCATTATGTTGCAGGATTCTCAGTTTACCAGGGAGATGATGGATCACAGGATCTGTATCAATGCAAACATTTGAAAATCACACATATTTTCTCACAACTTCTGTTATGAGAGATGGGGAGGAAGCCACTCTAATATATTAGAATTAGAAACAATTTAAAAAATGTGTCAAGATTAATTTCTTCCAGAGGCTGCTTTATTATTGCTTAGAAATACTAGAACTCTGAGAAATAGAAATAATCTACCTCTTTTCTCTCTGACCCATCTTCTACATAGCAGTCAAGTTGTTATTCCTAAAGCCTTTAGTGTTGTCCAAAAAGCTCTGGTAGTTAGCCTTTGGGATAGAATACAGAGCTCTCAGTTAGGTATTTATAATTATTCCTAATCTAGTCTCAGTTTACTTTTCCTTGCTTATTGCACATTACTCTTTTTGGAACCTAGATTCCAATCAAACTCAAAAGTATACACCTCACCTTCTGATTCTATTGGGAAGATGAGTCTTCAGTATCTTGGAGAGCTCTAATCGCACTGGGATATTATGAGTAGACTAACTAAGGGACCACCAATCTCACCCAAATGTTCTGATGGTTTTAATTATGGGGAAACATGAGTATAGACCTCATCTTTGGTGATTCTTGAGAGAACAAGATTAACAATTCACTGCTCTGAGATAAAGAAGTTTCCCCCTCTTAAAATCTCCTGACATCAAGTCCTTTTTATTAAACTTTCCAAATTACAAAAGTGGTCTAGCACCCTCTCATCTGTTAGGTTCCTTTCACTTCTTTAATATTATTTTATTGTTGGGTAAATCTATATAGAACAATAACTAGATGTAAATACAGAGAGATATTTTAGATAGATAGATAGATAGATAGATAGATAGATATGGATAGATATGTAAAATTAGAATTGGATATAGATAGACCTATAGATATTAATAAATACATACACAAATGTATGATTTAGTATTTAAAATTGCCCAACCTAAACATGTCTTATCAGAGATAAACCCTTCCTCCAGGGCTTAGATTTATAGTGCTTGTTACCCAGACTAAGCACATAAAATTCACAATCTCATCAATTGATAGGCTTTGCCCTTGACCTTCCAGAAGGGTGTAATCAAAAGCCAGACTCAGTTTGGTTGATAAGTAGGTTAATGAGCAAATTTTTGCTAGACCTTTCCTGATCCTTCTGGAGTTCTTTACCAAGTTGTTGAACAGACAGGTGGGATGAACTGATAAATATGTGCTAAATATGCCAGTAGACAGGCAGGCAAGCAAGGCCAGCTATTGTTCAAATGTTCATGAGGCCTGTGGGCCATATTGGTCTGGTGTGGCAGAACTTAAAATTCAATAAATCTAGGGACTTTTAGGGGTGAATTAATTAGATATTGACCAAATATGGTACATGAATGATATTATTAATATCTAAATTGCCTTTGGCAGAAAAATATTCCCCACTCTTCCAATAGAGGGGGATGGAGAGGCAGCAAAAATATCTAAGGAAATCTAATTTCCATGTAATTTAGCCACCTCTCTCATGCTGAACTTGGCCATCATAACAAAGAAAAACTAGGATGAAGTCCTTCAAGTTAGTTTCCTGGGATTAAACAAATGAATTTATAAACTGCAGTTCACAGTTCTGGGGCCTATTAGAATTTATAATTACTATGTCAATAGAACCTTTTCAATACTGTCTGAAATAAAAGAGGGCCAATAACACTGTCTTAACATTCATCTATCATGCAGATCTAATTAATCAGCTAGCACAATGTTTATAAACACATATATATATATGTATATAATTTATATTATATTTGTTCAGTAGAATAGTTGAAGGAGAAATATTAGAGAAAAAATCCATCTAACATTTCATGTAATATTAAAAGGAAATATTATTTTTACTTGTCTGGCATTTTCTGTGTGCCTCTGACTTCCTCCCCAATGTTCAAACTCTTCTGAAATATAAATTCACTAAGAGGAACTTCCCACTACTTCAACCCATCCCACCACTTCTTCACCTGTCTGGCACATAACCTATCAAGGTGTATGCCTGATTCCAGGCATGTCCTCCCCGCAACTCCTCCCTGACCAGGAGGTATGTTAGGCTTCCTTTAAAAGTTCTGCTCCTTTTCTGTCAAGATGCTGGATCTCTACTGATCTTAGTCTAGGTACTATTTTGTTATTGTGCCATATCTTTTCTTCTTCTCTCCTTCCTCTTTCTTCCTTTATAACCCTCTATGATGTTCTCACCAATTCACCTTGTAGCTGTTTCCATCTTTTCTTAACTTCACAATCTTTATAAAAAATGCATTTTCTTTGCATTGCTGCCTCCTTAAAAACTCTGTGAATTAACTTGCAACATTTTGCAGTAACCATTGAATTAAAATTCATGGATTTCACTTACATTCCTGTGACAGAGAACCTCATGATTTGTTCACTAATAAATGGACCTCCACTGATTTTTGCAAGCCCCCTTCCCCAGTGGTAACATCTAGACATCACGTTTATTGATGCTCAATGTGGGGCTAGGGGAACTTCACCTAGGCATCTTGCATCACAGTTACCAGCCACCTAGTGATGACCTATGAATTGGTACTAATTAAAAGTTTATCTTCTAGCCTTGTATCTTGACTTACTAATATCCTGGTGAATGGACCTAAGTGAGAGGAACCACCTGAAGGAGGAATTACCTCAAGGAGAAATACCTCAAGGAAAAATGCCCCAACAATAGTAAGATGATTACATCTTTTTATTTTAATTGATATTTTATTTTTCCAAATTCATGTTATGAAAATTTTTTCAATATTCATCCATATGCATATGTATATGCTTATGTTAAAAAATTTCCTTCCATCCTCCTTTCCCATCCCTCCTCTCAATAGCGAACAGTGATCTTAGCACTGTACGTATTTTTGATAAACGTGTTTACAGATTAGTCATTTTTGTTATGAGGAATTAGGATTAAGGGAAAGAGATACATAAAAGATAATTTTTATAAAGTGTTCATCATATTCTGAAAGGTTTTTGCTTTGTTTTGTTTTGTTTACTTTCTTTGTCATGAGGAAAGCATTGACCATAACTGGTCTAATACAGTTGTCCTAGTTCTCTGAACTGCTGAGGGGAGCTGCTTCCATCATGGTTGATCATCTCACAGTGTTGTTGTTAAAGTGTATGTTGTATTCTTAGTTCTGGTTTCTTTGCTCAGCATTAGAGACTATAACTCATTCCATATTTCTCTAGAATCTGACCATTTATGGTTTCTTATAGAACAATAATATTCCATGGTATTCATGACCATAACTTGTTTAGCCATCGATGGGCATCCCCTTAATTTCCATTCTTTTAGCACTACAAAAAGAACTGCTATGAATTTTTTGGAACATGTGGGACTTTTCCAATTTTTTATGATTTCTGTTGGATATAGATCTAGAATTGGAATTGCTGGGTCAAAGGGTATGAAAAAGTTTGGGGCATAGTTCCATATTGCTCTCCAGAATGTTGGATCCATTCACACTCTACCAGAAATTCATCAATGTCCCAATCCTCCCATAATCTCTCCAACATTGATCATTTTCCCTTTTTCTCACCTTAGTTGATCTGATTGGTGTGAGGTGATATCCCATAGTTGTTTTAATTTGTATTTCTCTAATCAATAAGGGTTTGAAGTATTTTTCCACATGATTATATGTAATGTTAATTTCTTCATTTGAAAATTGTCATTCACCATTTATCAATTGGGGAATGACTTGTAACCTTATAAATTTGATACAATTCTCTATATATATTAGACATGAGACCTTTATCAGAACTCCTAGTTGTGAAGATTGTTTAATCAGCTTTCTGCTTTCCTTCTAACTTTGGCTGCATTAATTTTATTAGTGCAAAATTTTTTTAAATTTAATATAATCAAAATCATTTTATAGTTTGTAATGCACTCTATTTCTTGTTTGGTCATAAATTTGTCCCCTTTCCATAGATTGAGTATTTCTTGATCTATTAATTCATCTATGGTGTCATCCTTTATGTATAAATCCTGCATCCACTTTGACCTTATTTTAATATGGAGTGCAAGACATGGGTCTTTGCCTACCTACTCTTTTGCAATTTTCCCAACAATTTTTGTCAAAGCTGATATCTATGGTTTTGTCAGACAGTAGATTGCTGCAGTCATTTACTACTGTTTCTTTTGAATCTTTCCTAATCCACAGATCCATTACTCAATTGCTTAACCAGTAACCAGGCAGTTTTGATGACTGCCACTTTATAGTATAGTTTTAGATCTGGTAGAGCTAAGCCACCTTCCTTTACATTTTTTTTCCACAAATTCCCTTTTTATTCTTGACTGTCTTTTGCTCCAGATGAATTTTGTTACTTGTTGGTTTAATTGGTATGGCATTGAATAAATAATTTAATTTGAGTAGAATTGATATTTTTATATTAGCGATTGATATTTTTCTCATTATTTAGGTCTGATTTTATTTGGGTGAGAAGTGCTTTATACTTGTGTTTATACAGTTTCTGGATTTATCTTGGAAAATAGATTCCCAAGTATTTAATCTTGTCTATAGTTGCTTTAAATGGAATTTCTCTCTATCACTTGCTCTTGGGCTTTGTTGTTCATATATATAGAAATGCTGATGATTTATATGGATTTATTTTTTAGCCTGCTCCTTTGATAAATTTATTAATTGTTTCAAGAAGTTTTTTAGACGATTTTCTCAGGTCCTTGAAATAGACCATCATATCATCTGCAAAGAGTGAAAGCTTTGCTTCCTCATTGCCAATTCTTATTACTACAATTTCTTTTTCTTCTTTTATTGCTGAAGGTAGCATTTCTAATACTATAGTGTTGATGATAATGGGCATCCTTGTTTCACCCCTGATTTTATTGGAAATGTTCTGAGTTTATCCCCATTACATATAATATTTGTTGGTAGTTTTAGATAGATACTTTTATTATTTTAAGGAAAACTCCATCTATTCCTAAACTTTCTGGTGTTTTTAATAGGAATGAATGTTGTATTTTATCAAAGTCTTTTTCAAAATCTATTTAGATGATCATATGAATTCTGTAGGTTTTGTGACTGATATGTTCAATTATATTGAGTGTTTGTCTAATATTGAACCATCCCTGCCTATCTGTTATAAATTCATAATGTATTATCCTAGTAATAACTTCCTGTAGTCTCTTTGCTAAAATTTTATTTGAGATTTTTGCATCAATATTCATTAGGAAGATTGGTCTAAAATTTTCTCTGTCTGTTTTGTTTCTTCTTGGTTTAGATATCAGCACCATGTTGGTGTCATGAAAGAAATTTGGCAAAAGTTCTTTTCTTATTTTTTTAAACAGTTCATGTAGAATAAGAATTAATTGTTAGTTAATTGTTTGGTAGAATTCACTTGTAAATCCATCTGAACCTGGAGACCTTTTCTTAGGGAGGTTATTGATTGATTCTTCTATTTCTTTTTCTGGAATGGAGCTATTTAAGTATTTTATTTCCTCTTCTATTAATCTGAGCAGTATGTATTTTTGTAATTATTCATCCATTTCACTCCAGTCATCTGATTTTTGGCATTCAGTTCAGCAAAGTAGCTCCAAATTATCTCTTTAATTTCTTACTCATTAGTGGTTACTTTACCCTTTTTTTTTTGATACTGGTAATTTGGTTATCTTTTTTGTTTTTTTAATCAAGTTAACCAAAGTTTTATCTATTTTATTGGCATTTTCATAAAACCAACTCTCAGTTTTATTTACAAGATCAATGGTTTTCTTGTTTTCAATTTTATTAATCTCTCTCCCTTGATTTTCAGAATTTCTAATTTCATATTTAATGGGGGATCTTTGATTTGTTCTTTTTTAGCTTTTTTAGTTGTATACCCAATCATTCATCCCCTCCTTCTCTATTTTATTGATATAGGCATTTAGCAATATAGAGTTTCTCCTCAAAACTGCTTTGGCTGCATCCCATAAATTTTGATATGATGTCTCATTAGTATCATTTTCTTGGATATACATTTTGATTATTCCTATCATTTGCTGTTTGATCCATCCATTATTAAAAATTGTTATTTGACTTCCAAATAGTTTTTTGGTTACTCTTTTCATGCTCTTTTATTACACGTAATTTTTATTGTATCATGTTCTGAGACATATGTATTTATTATTTCTGCCTTTCTGCATTTGATGTAAGGTTTTTATGCCCTAGTACATGGTCAGTTTTGATATTGGTACCATGTCTTGTTGAGGAAAAAGGCATATTCTTTTCTATTCCCATTGTTTTCTTTAGAAGTCTAGCTTATCTAAGTTTTCTAACATTTCATTCACAAGATGGCATATTTATGGTAAGCAATTCACATGCTTAGTTCTCTTTCAGATACACTTGACAAAAAATATTTTGTTTATGTTTTTGTTCTTCTGTGATGCCTTATATTTTTTGAGGGTTTTGAATATCTGCAAAAATAACTTCATTAACCACTTATCAGTGCAAAAGTGAGGTAAACTTATTCTACTCAAGCTGTCCATTCCCATATCTGCCTACACAGGGTAACTATTGGTTCTGTAGAAACAAAAAGACATGACTTGCTGATATTACTATCCTGTCAACATCTTGGAATACTTTCTACTTTTAAAACTGCATGTCTTGAAAGAACCTGCTTCTGTTTTATGAATGAACTATCCAAAAAGAAAATGGGGATATGAAGGTCTGATTTTTGCATGTACAATTTAAGTTCCAGGAGGAATTTGTAAAAACATTAATAGGTTTTGAAATATTCCATTAGTATCATCTTTATGAAATTGCCATAATCAATGTCTCATGTCAATGTCTTGAAGAGAAATATGATGTTTTTATGATAAGGAAAGGAATAATTGATCCTTTTCCCATTTTTGGTTCTAAATTTCCTCTGGTGCACCTTTCATTCCCATCGCTTCCTCACCCCTCCCCAACACACACATACACACATATACACAAACAAACCAAACACATACAGTCTAGTTTCCTTTTATGTGTTATTTTCATCATTGAAGTGTTGAATTCTTAAGGGTAAGGATTGTCCTTCTTACTTGTATTTGTATTTCCAAAAGTCAGCACAATGATTATTGACTAAGTGCCAAACTTTAAATTTCTCAAGAGGTTTAGTTTATGAATAACAGGTCTTAAGAAGGATATTTAGGGAAAACTCTCCCTCCTATCCTTATTTGTTCCCATTGGGTACATTTTCCTTTCTCTTTCCCTTCCCAAGTTATATATCTATTTCTTTCATGTTGCAAATGCAGAGCAATAGTTGAGTGTCCTTTTATTCTAGTCACAGCTCTTGGTCATATCAAGGAGATCATGGTGATTTCTTAGGTCTTATTTGTAAAATGAAAATTATATTTTCCCTATTTTTTTCAGGATGCAAAAGAGTATATCTCTAGAGTTGGAAGAGATTTCTGAGACCAGTTAGTCCAACTCCCTAATTTTCTAGGTGAAAGAACTAAGTAAGGTCTAGAAAGGTTGGGATTTGTCCAAGTTCAACAAGAGGTCAGTCATTTTTAGAGATAAGTTTTGAAACCAGGTCTTCTGATGCCAAAGCAGTTTTTCTTTCCACTCTATCTGCCTCCTAATTATATAAATATATATATATATATATATATATATATATGTATGTATGAAATATCTGTATCAGAGGAGCATTAAGGAATAAGAGCCCCACCTACCACCTCCACCCTAGTTCATTTATGATGTGAATCACATTTAATGTAGGCTGTGATCTGCAGTGCAGATTTTCTTTTACATTACATTTCCCCTCAGACTTATCCCTCTTCCAAACTTTCCTATTACACTCCAGAGTATCACCATGCTTCTATTCTCCCTCTCCCCCCCAGTCATTACTTCAGTGCCATTCTTCTCTCCTCACTCCTGCTCAACTCATTTAACCAGTATCTTGTTACATTTTATCATTTCCATCTCCATTAAAAATTATAAGCTTCATTCTTTTCTCTCTATTCTCTTGTTCAAGTTTTCATCACCTAATTATTACAATAGCCAACTTAATGATCTTGCTATCTTAGATCACTTCCCTCTCTAATCCTTCCACATAGTTGCTAAAGTGGTGTTTCTGAAAATATATTCATGATTGTGGCAACTGTAGAATAAAGAATGAAGTAATGGAGTAAAGGTCTAGGTGTAAATATTTCTTGATATTATCTGTGACTATGGGCACCAAATATTCAGTAAATTTCATAATAAATTACAGAAGGGCTTTGCTCTGCTTTGATAGTGAGATTTCATGATATGAATTTTCTTTACAGATGATATCATAGTTACTTTATGAAGTTGCAAATATAGCACATATCATATTATATACTCTCACATCTGACACCATGGGGTTCTAAATATAATATTTATTTAGGCAAGAAGTCTAAGTGTTCCAAAAAAGAGGGAAGGGGAAATTTAAAAAGAACAATAGAAAGAATAAAATTAAAAGTGTAGTTAATTGCATTTACTTTTTAAATTTATAATCTGTTTTAGCAACAAAGGATATGGCTATTTACCTTTCTGTTTCCAAGCAAAGAATAACAATGTTGGGTTTTAGGTGAGACATGCTGGGAATGGAGAGCAATATTTTCCTTCAGGCAGACACTGTCCAGGGAAGATGATGTCTTATAAGCACTTTCATTTGTACAATTTAAGCATTGTGGAAGGGTTTGGGAATTTGTTTATTGTAACAAAATGTTTGCAGTCATAATTAAGAAATGTGTTAAATCTGTTGTCCATTAGCCTAATTAATGTGAAAACCTGATTGGCTAATAAGAAGGGTGGATATCTCTGGGGCAATTTCATTAAAACCCAACAGAATTTAGAAGAGTTGGAAGATGGAGATTGAAAATCCAATATAGAAAGACAGGAGGCTTTGGGGTAAACAAACAGCTGCTTGTTGGTGTGTTAATGGCAGGAAGGGTTTATGCACAATTTAACAGGAGTGCAGTTATGAAACAGCAGAAAAGATTATTGTTGGTGCAAATGTATGAGAAACTTCAGTTAGATGGAAGAGGTCATCCAAGAGAGGGAAAACAAAAGTGTAGCAATATTTGGGTAAAAGGGAGATACAAGATAAGAAAATATTTCTGAAATAAGAGGGGGAATCTTAGGATGGACATGACAGTGATGGAAGAAATGAACTTTCTATTAATAGTTCAGTAGAAATGGAAATCAGGAGGTGGAGACATGGATCCAATGTTAGAGGAAAACTATTAAAAAACAAAATAGATGAACAGATGACAATTGAAACTCCAGAGAATCTGCATAGCTCCTGTGCTGATATTCATTTATTCTGAATTTATCTGCAAAAACAAGATAAGTACTTATAAAGTAACAATGAATTGGAATCTTTAAGTCACTTGAAATCTTAATTGTGTGATATGGATTAGATAGTATAGGACTTTAATAACACACTATTTTGTGTGATTGTAATCTGACCTTGCCAGAGATTTTTGGCTAAAAAGTCTGTCAAAAATCACAGGAATTGTGACTTCTTATTTTATTGAAGAAGACCACAACAGATACTTTTTTGCAGTGGGGCACAGAATCATTCAGAGACCATACTGACATAGATATGCAGAGGTGGTAAGGGGAGAAATGGGGAATAGAAATCAGAGGCCACTGCTATTGCTGATGAGGTCATTATTAACCTTGGACATTGACTTTGACCAGTAAATGCCAGAGTATTAATTCTTCAAGTATTGGCTATATTTGAAGGATTTTCAATGGGATATTTTTGGGCTATTTTGGGGTTTGGCTTTGATACTCCCATCCAGAAATTAGTAGTCTATTCAACACTAAATGAAAATATAAGTAGTGATTGGGGAAAAATAAAAATATAAAATAAAATGATATCATAAAAGATTTCCCAAATGCTCAAAACTCCAATGTTACAAATAAGAATGTGTGGGAAGTCTTCCAAAACCTGAGATAAATACACTTTCTTTGGCAATCAAATGCTAGATTGTATTTTTGTGTACTCTGCATTTTTTTTAAATTATTTATTTAAGACAAAGAGGTTTGAGTGACTTGCCCAAGTTCACACAGATAGGCAATTATTAAGAGTCTGAGATTGGATTTGAACTCAGGTCCTCCTGACTCCAGGGCCTATGCTCTTATCTTCTGAGCCACCTAACTGCCCCCAGCTAGTCTTCATTTTCAAAGAGAGCTTTAGAACATAGTCTACTCTATAAAAGATTGTTGATTTAGAGAATGGTTTATATGCTTTTACAATAAAAAGAGGCTGGAGAATTGGAGAAATATAAAGCATCTGGAACCAGATATTTCTGAAAGTTCTGCAGGTTTGAGGCCAGTATGAACACAGTTTTATCATGCTCTACAGTTGCTGGCACAGCAGAGGGGTTCCATTTCAATTTAAGTCAAATTAGAGTACCATTCAACCCACTTCCTAATTGGCTAATTTTGATTACTACATTATTCCAATCTTTCCTGGGTGTCAAGGGAGAACAAGCAAATAAAGGTGATTAATAAACTCTTTATTTATTCCTTTTCCACAGTCGCTATTTTAGATTAAAATGGTAAGATTTTGCCATATCAATCAAACTACCAAATAATTACTTTACCAAGCCAGAAAAAAAAAGTAACAAAATTCGTGTAGAGCAACAAAAGATCAGCAAAAGCAAGGGATCTGATGGGGGAAAAAATGTAAAGGAAGGTAGCCCAGCTCTAGCAGATCTAAAACTATACCATAAAGTGACAGTCATCGAAACTGCTTGTACTGGTTAAGAAATAGTTTAGGTCCAAAAGAAACTGCAATAAATGACTACAGCAATCTACAGTAAAGCTAAAATCATCAGCTTCGGGGATAAAAACTCACTATTAGGCAAAAATTTTGGGAAAATTGGAAAATAGTATGGTAAATACTATGTATAAATTCATATTTCACATCCTATCTGAAAATAAGGTCAAAATGGTGACGAGATTTAGACATAGGACAACACCATAGATAAATTAATAGATCAAGAAAAACTCTATCAGATCTATGAAAAGGGAATAAATTTATGACCAAAGAAAAGTTAAGTACTTTATAAACTGCAAAATGAATGATTTTGACTATATTGAATTTAAGTTTTTGCACTAATAACATCAGTGCTGCCAAAACCAGAAGGAAAGCAAATAACTGGGAAACAATCTTTCCAACTAGGAGTTCTGATAAAGTCTCATTTCTAAAATATATAGTGAATTACATCAAATCATTCTCCAATTGATAAATGATCAAAGGATATAAATAGATAGTTTTCAAATGAAGAAATTAAAGTTATGTATAATCATGTGAAAAAATATTCCAAATCTTAATTGATTAGAGAAATGCAAATTAAAATAATTATGAGGTATCACCTCACACCTGTCAGATTGACTTAGGTGAGAAAAAGGGTAAATGATCAGTGTTGGAGAGGATGTGGGAGGATTGGGGTGTTGATGCATTGCTGGTGAAGTTGTGAATGGATCCAACCAGTCTGGAGAGCAACATGGAACTATGCCCAAAGAGTAATAAAACTTTCATACCCTTTGATGCAGTAATTCCAATTCTAGGTTTATATCCAGAAGAAATTATAAAAAAAGGGAAAAGTCTTACATGTTCCAAAATATTTATAGCAGCTCTTTTTATAGTGGCAAAGAATTGGAAATTGAGGAGATACCCATCAATTGGGGAATAGCTAAACAACACATGGCACATGAATATTATGGAATATTATTGTTCTATAAGAAATCATAAATGGTCATACTCTAGAGAAACATGGAATGACTTACAGGATCTGATGCTGAGGGAAAGGAGCAGAACTAAGAGAACAATATACACATTAACAACAACATTTTTGATGCCCTTGATAGAAGTAGTTCCTCTCAGTAGTTCAGAGAGGTATTGGACTGACTATGGACAATATTTATCCCCATCCAGAGGAAGAAAAACAAAACAAATCATACACACTACACACACACACACACACACACACACACACAAAGCAACCTTTCAGAATCTGAACACTTCATAAAAATTCTCATGTTTCCCTTAAGCCTAATTTCTCATATTGAAAATGATTAATATGAAAACATGTTTATCAAAAATATGTATGTACAATGCTAACCTAATTGTTTGCCGCTGAGGTGAGGGGGGATGGGAAGGGAGGATAGAAGTAAATTTTGTAACTTAAATATATACATGTACATATGGATGAAAATAAGTAAATAAATGCATAGCTACATTAATTAGAAAAAGAAGAAAAAAATTGTAAGATTTTTTCCTACTTTCATGTATAAATCACATGTTTCAGGAATTGGTCTATTGCTAGATTGAGTACTGCAACAACAAAACTAATATTTTTCTACCTGACTTGATGATAGAAATTTGCTATGAAAGTACAAAGGAGAGATATAGTGATAACAATATCAAGACTTCCTTCAAAGGCTCACTGAGTTTACATAATAAGGCAAAATTTTCCTAAGCCCTGTTCCAAGCATGAGTGATATTTCATAGCTATTAAGGTTGCAAAATTTCACATTAATCAGAAGGTATCAAAAACCAGATTAGGGGTGGGAAAAAATTGTGATCAGAAAGGAAAATAACAAATGGAGAAACTGAATCAAGGGGATTCTATCTCCCCTGACACAGGTCATCCTTCAACTTTTCTGGACACGAGCATCCACCTATAGCAGTTCTCATAGTATATTCCATACTCCCTATAATATCACATCATTGCACATGGCACTCTCTAGAATGATATACTATTCGATCACAGAATCATCTTGAAATCAATACTCAGAACAATATAAAATGAAAGTTCTAAAGAATTGCCTCAAATAATAAAATTTCACTAATCACATCTAAGAGTTAGATTATTATTTATTATAATTATTATTATTTTTCTTATGCTGGAACAACAGTTAACATTTACCATATATAAGAACATTTCATTAATCCTTCACTTGAAACAGATAGTGAGATTTTTTCAAAGTACACTTCATTAACAAACAAAAGAAGCTAAAATTAAATGCATTTCCAGAATTGTGTAGCAGAACAGAAAATTCCTATAAAAATTATTCCTCATCTATCTATAATAACTAAAATAATTTTCTAGGTTAACCATTGCCCTATACACTGAAGGCTCAACCTGGAATATGTCAAATTGGCTTAATGCCTTTGAGAAAAAGGTCTTGAATTTAGTTTCTCATTACTTTCACTGCTTCAATGTATTATTGATTTAGAACTAGAAGGAGCTTCCCATTTAGTTTGACTCCTTCAGATTAGGTGATAAAAAACATTTCCTAGAGAAACAAAATGACAATGTCATTTTCCTACTTCAGCATTCCAGCCCCTTCTGATTCTTAATTGAGGGGATGATAGATTCTAGGAAAATAGCGATTCAAAAATTCTTTACTAAGCACCTACTATGCATGAAACACTATTAGACGTTTTAATATTTGTTTATTTATTTGTTCATTAATTTTTTATGTATTTATGTATTCATGTATTTATCTATCTATCTATCGATCTAGTCTATGACAATGGGGATTAAGTGACTTGCCCAAAGTCACACAGCTAGGCAATTATTAAGTGTCTGAGGCTGGATTTGAACTCAGGTACTTCTGACTCCAGGGTCGGTGCTCTAGCCACTGCACCATCTAGTTGCCCCACTATTAGATGTTAAGGACATAAAGACAAAGAAATAATTTGTGTCTTTCAAGAGTTTGCATTCCCCTGGAAGATAATAAATAAAGAAAATCACAGATTCAAAGAATTTTAATTGACCATCTAGTCTAATGCACAAGAGGATAAGAATTATATATATATATATATATATATATATATATATATATATATATATATGAACAACAAAACCCAAGAGCAAGTTTGAAACATAAATGCCACTTAATTATTTCTTAATTATTTTTAAATTAATATTTTATTTGTTTACCAATTATATACAATGGTGGTTTCCTACTCATCACTTTCTGTAGGTTTTGAATTTTACATTCTTTCCCTCCACACTCCCTTCCCTCCCCCATCCTCCCCACAGAAGGCAGTTTGGTAATCTTTACATTGTTTCCATGTTATACATTATTCAAAACAGAATGTATTGGAAGAGAAATCACATCCTTGAGGAGAAAATAAAATATTAGAGATAGCAAAATTATGTAGTACATAAGACACTTTATAAAAAAAATTTGAAGGTAATAGTCTTTGATCTTTGTTTAAAGCCTACAGTTCTTTCTCTGGGTACAGATGGTATTCTTCATCACAGGTGCTCTAAAACTGTCCCTGATTATTGCATTGTTGGATTTAGCAAGTCCAATAAAATTGATAATCACCCCCCCTGTTGCCATTAGGGTGTACAGTGTTCTTCTAGTTCAGCTCATCTGGCTCATTATCAGTGCATGCAAGTCATTTTCAGGCTTCTCTACCATTCCTCTTGGTTTCTAATACAACAATAGTGTTCCATAACACACACACACACACACACACACACACACACACACACACACACCCCTAACAAAATTTGCTCAGTCATTCACCAATTGGTGGACATTCACTTGATTTCCAATTCTTCGCTACCACAAACAGAGCTATTATAAATATTTTTGTACAAGTGATGTTTTTACCCTTGTTCATGGTCTCCTCAGGGTATAGAACCAATAGTGGTACTGCTTGATCAAAGGATATGCACATTTTTATTGTCTTTTGGGCAAAATTCTAGATTGCTCACCAGAAATGTTGGATGAGTTCACAGTTCCACCAACAACGTAATATTGTCCCAGATTTCCCACATCCCTTCCAACACTAATCATTGTCCTTTCTGGTCATGTTGGCCAGTCTGAGAGATGTGAGGCGGTGGTACCTCAGAGATGCTTTAATTTGTATTTCTCTAATCAGTAATGATTTGGAAAATTTTTTTCTTATGACTATGGATTGCTTTGATTTCCTCATCTGTAAATTGCCTTTGCATATCTTTTGACCATTTGTCAGCTGGTAAATGGCTTGTTTTTTTTTCTATAAATTTGACTCAGTTCTCTATATAGTTTAGAAATGAGTCCCTTGTCAAAATACTAGTTGTAAAAATTGTTTCCCAATTTACTACATTTCGTTTGATCTTGGTTACAGTGGTTTTGTTTGTGCAAAAGCTTTTTAATTTAATGTAATCAAAATTATCTAATTTATTTTTAATGATGTTTTCTATTTCTTCCTTGGTCATAAAATGCTTCTCTTTCCATACATCTTACAAGTAAATAATTCCTTGATCTTGTAGTTTGCTTCTAATATTGTCTTTTATGTCTAAATCCTATACTACCTATTTTGATATTGTGTTGGTATAGGGTATGAGGTGTTCGTCTAACCCAAGTTTCTGTCACTAACTTCCAATTTTCCCAGCAGGTTTTTTTTTATCTAAGAGAGCATTCTTATGCCAGAACTAGACACTTTGTTTTATCAAACAGCAGATTATAATCATTTCCTGCTCCTTCTTTTGCACGTAATCTATTCCACTAATCCACCACTCTAATTTTTAGCCAATACCAGACAGTTTTGATGACTGATGCTTTATATTATAATTTTAGATCTGGTAAGGCTAAGCTACCTCCTTCTGCACATTTTTTCATTAAATCTCTGGATATTTTTGACTTTTGTTTCTCCATATGAATTTAGTTACAATTTCTTCTAAGTCATTAAAGTAATTATTTGGAAGTTTGATTGGTAAAGCACTAAATAAATAGATTAGTTTAGGTAGAATTGTCATTTTTATATTAGTTTGGCCTATCCATGAGCCCAGTTATTTAAATCTGATTTTATTTGTGTGAAGAGTGCTTTATAGTTTTTATAATAGAGTTTCTGAGTCTACCTTGGCAGTTCTTGCTGCTATATCATGCTATTAATATATAGAAATGCTGAGGATTTATGAGGGTTTATTTTATATACTATGACTTTACTAAAGTTGCTAATTGTTTCTAGTAGTTTTTTAGATGATTTTGTAGGATTCTCTAGGTATAGCATCATGTCATCTGCAAAGAATGAAAGTTTTGTTAGTTCCTTCCCAAATCTAATTCTTTCAATTTATTTTTCTTCTCTTGTTGCTGAAGCTAACATTTCTAATACAGTGCTGAATAGTAGTGGTGATAACGGGCATCCTTATTTCACCACTGATCTTATTGGGAATACTTCTAGCCTGTTCCCATTGCATATGATGCTTGTTGATGGTTTCAGATAGATACTGCTTATTATGCTAAGGAACAATCCATTTATTCCTGCACTCTAGTGTTTTTAGTAGGAATGGGTCTGGTATTTTTTTGAAAGTTTTCCAGCATCTATTGAGATAATCATATCATTTCTGTAAGATTTGTTATTGATATAGTCAATTATACTAATAGTTTTCCTAATATTGAAACAACCCTGCATTATTCCTGGGATTAATCCTGCTTGGTCATAGTGTATTATCCTAGTGATAGCTTGTTGTAATTGCTTTGCTAAGATTTTACTTAAGATTTTTGTATCCATATTCATTAGGGAAAATTGGTCTATCATTTTCTTTCTCTATTTTGACTCTTCCTGGTTTAGGTGACAGCACCATAATGGTGTCATAGAAGGAGTTAAACAGAGTTCCCTCTTCATCTATTTTTCCAAAGAGTTTATATAGAATTGGAATCAATTGTTCCTTAAATGTGTGATAGAATTCACTTGTGAATCTACCTGGTCCTGAATTCTTAGGGAGTTCAAGGATAGTTTGTTGAATTTCTTTTTTCTGAGATAGGGTTATTTAAGTATTTAATTTCCTCTTCATTTAAACTGGGCAACTTATATTATTGTAAATATTCATCTATTTCACTTAGTTCATCAAATTTAGTGGCATACAGATGGGCCAAATAATTCCAAATTATTACTTTAATTTCCTCCTCAACGAGAAAAGCTTTCATTCTTTGCAGATGATATGATGGTATACTTACAGAACCCAAGAAAATTATCTTAAAACTCCTTGAAATAATTAGGAAAATTCAGCAAAGTAGCAGGATACAAAAGAAACCCACATAAATCATCAGCATTTTTATATATGAACAACAAGGACCAAGAGCAAAAGATAGAAAGAGAAATTCCATTTAAAATAACTGTAGACAACATTAAATACTTGGGAATCTACCTCCAAGAAAGTGTATGAACATAATTATAAAGCACTTCTCACCCAAATAAAGTTAGATCTAAATAATTGGAAAAATGTCAATTACTCATGGTTAGGTCGATTTAATTAAATAAACATGACTATTCTACCCAAATTAAATGTCTTATTTAGTGTCTTTTTTCAAATAAAATACCAAATATCTACTTTATCAAACTAAAAAAATAATAACAAAACTCATCTGGAGTAACAAAAGACCAAGAATAGCAAGGTAATTATGAAAAAATTGTAAAGGAAGGTGGCCTAGCTCTACCAGAACTAAAACTAAACTATAACAATGACATCAAAACTGCCTGGTACTGTTTAAGAAATAAATAACAGATCAGTGGATTAGAATAAAATCCTAAAAAAAGACAACATAGTAAATGGCTACAGCAATCTACTGTTTGACAAACCCAAAGTCGACAGTTCCTGGGATAAGAACTCATCATTTGACAAAAATTGTTGGTAAAACTAGAAAATAGTATGGTAAAAACTAGGCATGGACCCACATCTCATACCCTATGCCAAAATAAGATCAAAATGGGTACAAGATTTAGACATAAAGGGCAAGACCATAAATAAATTAATAGACAATAAATACTCCATCAGGTCTATGGAATGGGGATATATTTATGAACACACTAGAATTAGAGTATATTAGAAACTGCAGAAGGAATGATTTTGACTAAATTAAATTAAATAGTTTTTGCACTAATAAAATCAATGGTACCAAAATTAGAAGGAAAGAAGAAAGCTGGGAAAGAATCTTCACAAGTAGGAGTTCTGATAAAGGTTTGATATCTAAAATATATAGAGAATTGCATCAAATTTATAAAGTTACAAGTCATTCTCCAATTGAAAATGGTCAAAACATATGAATAAACATTTTTCAAATAAAGAAATTAAGGTTTTATATATAATCATATGAAAAAATGTTCCAAATCATTTTTGATTAGAGAAATACAAATTAAAAACAACAAATTCAAACCTACCAGATTGGCCAAGATGAGAAAAAAAAGGGAAAATGATCACTGTTGGAGAGGTTGTGGGAGAACTGGGACAGTGATGCTTTGCTGGTGGAGTTGTGAATGAATCCTACCATTCTGGAGAGCAGCATGACATTATGCCCAAAGAGCAATACAAATGTTCATTCTCTTTAACCCAGCAATTCCAATTCTAGGCCTATATCCAGAAGAAAATTTTAAAAATGGGACAAGTCCTATTTTTTTCATTCAAATGCACATGTATATTCCCAAAAGTTTCTAAATATTCATAGCATTTCTTTTTTTGCAGTGGCAAAGAATTGTAAATTGAGGGGATGCCCATCAATTGGGCAATAGGGGAATGGCTAAACAAGTGATGATACATGAATACTATGGAATACTATTGTTCTATAAGAAATCATAAATGGTCAGACTCTAGAGAGGTCTAAAATAGAATGGAATGACTTACAGGATCTGATGCTGAGAGAAAGAAGCAGAAGGAAGAGAATGATGTACACATTAACAACAACATTATGAGATGATCAGACTTGATTGAAGCAACACCTCTCAGCAGTTCAGAGAGCTAGGTCAACCATATTAGGCCAGTTATGGACTATGTTATACCAAATCAGAAGAAAACAAAACACACAAAAAGAAAACAACCCTTCAGAATCTGATGAAGTTTATAAAAATTATCTCCTATGTATCTCTTTCCCTTAGTCCTAACTCCTCATATTGAAAATGGCTAATCTGCATACGTGTTCATCAAAAATTTTTACACTGGTTCACCTCTGAGGGAAGGGGGGTAGGAAGGGAATGAAGGAAATTTTGTTTAGCAATATACATGTGCATTTGAATGGAAAAAAATGAAAGAAAGGAAGGAAGGAAGGAAGGAAGGAAGGAAGGAAGGAAGGAAGGAAGGAAGGAAGGAAGGAAGGAAGGAAGGAAGGAAGGAAGGAAGGAAGGAAGTTGTTATCTACAAAGAATATAGGGATAGTAAATGTTGGAGGCAAGAAGCTGGAGTGCCAAGATGGATACACTAATATACAATTGATGTAACTACAACAAAATGATTTTTAAATCATTTTGGAAAGCAATTTAGAAGCATACAAAGAACTATTACAAGGAGAACAGTACTAATAAAAAAAGACCAATTATGATGATTATGATGAATACATAGAAGAATGGGAAGGCTTATGTAAATCTAAATAAGACAAAGCAATCATAACCAAGAAAATAATATACACAGCAATTATAACTACATGTTTTCACATTATCTATCATATTTCTCTGAATCTGAAAATTATTATATTATAATATAATAACTTGAATATAATTTCAAATACACTAATGATATCCAGATCATCTAGATAGTCCAGTGGATAGAGATCCAAGTCTGGAGTATGGAAGACTTGAGTTAAAATCTGACTTTAGACACTAGTTAGTTGTTTGACTCTGGGCAATTCTCTTAACCTGCTTGCCTGTGTTTCCTCATCTGTATGATGTTCAGGAGAAGTAAATGGATAACCACTCTAGTATTTTCACCTACCAAAAATGGGGTCAAAAAATTGGTTATGACTAAAATGGCTGAATACCAATAAAATCGTATTATATTCATGATTTATAATTTGTTTGGTCATTGTGCAATGTGTGTACACCTATTCTGATTCCAGGGCCTACATGCTTTGTTAGTTCTTGTTCACTGATTAATTATTAACTTGTTACCTTGATAATATTCCCATTAGATTTAATGTTTATCAAAGAATATGTCCAGATAATATGACATAAATTTTCCAATACAATATATTTTATTTATTAATTATTTCAGCACTCTCTAGTAAAATCAAGGAAATATCTTTTCCATCAAACTTTCTATTTTCTTTTACCCTCAAATGCTGGTTTAGAAGGCTTTTAAAAAAAAGAATCTTCCTAGTTTTATTCTTAGTAATAATAGCAAAGAAAACAAAGATTCAAATAAGCATTTCAATAATATATTGGTTTGAGGTAAGATCATAATCATATCTCTGCTTTTCAGAAGCAAGATTAAAAAAGTATTTCTGATTTTAATTCTGTCATTTACCTCTGCAACTGCTGATTCCTACAAAGCCATACAACCTCACTTTAACATTGGTTCTCTCAGGAGAGCAATTTTTCTCTTGAATCATTTAGAACATATGGTTCCATATTCTCTTAAAATGTCATAATTTTTTTTCCTTTCTGGGCATTGATCTATTTTCTTTTCCCTTGAAATATTTATTCTGAAATATTTGTATTTCCTTTAGAAGTCCTTGAGGATGCCTTCTTTCTGTTATTAATATCTTTCCTGTTGGTAAATCTGCTTGTAGACACAAGATTTTGAGTGAATTTTATTCATCCTGAGATATTTTGAAATTTGTTTCCCCATCCCAGAATAATTGCTTGCATCCTAACTTCTTCATCTTTCATGTTGGATCCTCAATGGTCTGGATCTCAAAACTCTTTCTTCCTCTTCCTATGTTAGGTAAAAAGTGAATAATTTCCTTTTTAATCTGTCTCAGTTTTTTCCTTAGAACTTGTCTTAACTGAATGCCAGTCCACTTTTCTTCAGGCTTTGTGGAGTTCCATACACCCTTCTCCAGTTTTCTCTGTTCCTTAATTATTTAGTTGAGCAGTAGCAAAGATTCTACTGTCCTACAAAGAGCACACTTATGCGGAGAAGAATAGATTTGAGTTGTATTGCATATTGCTTCAGTATGGTGGATTGTAGAAAAGGATAGAGATCTGATCATCCTATTAGAGGCTGCAACAACAGGGGAATAGCAATTCATTCTGGACAGATCCCAGAGCAAAAACCCATGGGTTCCAATATGCAGCCCTGCTAAAGGGTAGAGGCTAGAAGGGCAAAATGTGGAATGACAGATTTAGGGATTAGAGATTTACTTCTTTATAAAAATATTTTTTTTTAAATTTTGATCCATATGCACATGTATATTTTTAAATTACAAAATTTCCTTCCACACTCCCCACCCCTCTCCACTCAGCAACAAAATGTCTGGTTAGCACTGTGCATACATATTTTGATAAACATGTTTATAGATTAGTTATTTTCTGTATAAGGAATTGGGATTAAAAGAAAGAGATACATATAATATAATTTTTATAAAGTGTTCATCAGATTCTAAAGAGTTGCTTTTTTTGTGTGTATGTGTGTTTTGTTTTGTTTTGTTTTTCTTCCTCTGGTTGGGGATAACATAGTCCATAGCAGGTCTAATAGTGTTGACCTAGCTCTCTGAACTACTGAAAGGAGCTGCTTCCATCAGGATTATTCATTTTATAATGTTGTTGTTGATGTGTACATTGTTCTCTAAATTCTGTTCCCTTCACTCAGCATCAGATACCATAACTCATTCCATGCTTTTCTAAAGTATGACCATTTATGATTTCTTATACAGCAATAGTATTTCATGGTATTCATGTCCAATAATTGTTTAGCCATTCCCCAACTGATGGGTAGAGATTTGTTTCTTTAGCGACTAGATCAGTAGCCTATTAACATTATTAGAGTTCTTGTTGTCGATGAGAGTTGCACTAGTTTTACCTCTCATGCTTAATGTTTACTTTATAAAGTTTTGAGAAGTTGTGACGATTGCAATAAACATCTACTTCATCTTATAGTTCTTGTGTCCCAGAACTCTCTTTGGCTATTAAATCTTCTCAAGAATTTTTTTTAAGTATGTCTTCTGTTGATTACCATCTAAAAACAAATATAAATGTTTGCTTTTCTCTCTTTCATTACAAATATGAATCTCCCATTGTATCAATGATCACTGAATGGCACTGAAATCATGGAGGAGGAAGATCCCTACGTTTTGTGGAGCTCTAGCATTAGTACTAAGGCACAAAGATCCTAAATTGGAAAGTGTCATTCCTCCTCACCTAATGAAATTTTTGAAAGAGAACTTTTCCCCAACTGAGTTTACATGATATGAATCACATTCTGAGTTGAGGACTACTTCCATGACAAGCACAGAAATCACTTTATTATCTTCTGCCTTCAATTTTGGAATTGTATAATCATCATCACCCAAAACATCATTTTTGGGGTCCTGTTTTCTAACCTGGACTTATGAGTGCATGTTTAATCCTCAAGTTTAGAGAAATCTCACAAACACCTATGTTAACCTAATTCCATTTGTTCTTTCTTGAGACCAAATTCTGGAGGCTAAAATCATATTAACCTAATTCTGTTTATTCCTTATTAGGACAAATTCTGGAGGTTAAAATATGTCAGTTTAATTCTTTATTAAGACCAAACTTATGGAAATTAACACTTGTTCATAGAATTCAGTTTTCTCAAAATGTCTTTTCAGAGTCAAAGTTAATATTCATGAAATATTTTGCCTTTATTTCTCAATGACAATTAACTCTCCCTGTTTATTAAGGGGAAAAGGTACATCAGTATCTCTCAATCCCTTAAAAGATAAGAGTTAACTATTAGTTTTCAAGTCTCTAGACAAGCTTACTTAAAAAACATCAATATCTATCCACTCTCTGAAAAGTCATTGAAATTGAAATCACATACATTATAGTGTTAGATAACTGCAAAGTGTTATTATTTCTAAGTACTAATTTAATAGACTAAACAGACTAAACTAATTTAAAATTACGTAGTCCACATCACTTTATTGTAGACTTGTTCTTTGTAATAAAATAAATATAAGATCCTAAAAGGTAGTGGTGTCAAACTGAAATAAAGACAGAGAAATCCCTGTGGCCCACATAATCACTTGGAAAACTATGAATTAGGGACAGCTAGGTGGTGCAGTGGATAGAGAACTGGCCCTGGAGTTAGGAGAACCTGAGCTCAAATCTGGCCTCAGACACTTAATAAGTAACTAGCTGTGTGGCCTTGGGTAAGCCACTTAACCCTATTGTCTTGCAAAAAAAAAATAAAAATAAGAAGGGGAAAGCCATGAATTAACATTATCTCCATTATTGCATTTTTTTTTCTTATTTTATTAAACATTTCCCATTACACTTGCTTGGTTTGAATGGTACTGTGTGTGGGGGGGTTATAATTTTGTAACTGATAGCTGATAAAAAATTATTGTCATTCACAGAAGTTGATTTCAAACCCCATAATGCAATCATACTACATATATATATATATATATATATATATATATATATAATATATATACCTATGCAAGTCGACATAAGGCTACTTGTGGCTAAGCAATGACAAAAATTTTTAACATAACTTTTTTATTTTGTCTTGGAATTATCAGCACAATCTATGTGATCATGTTTAATGGTCTTAATATCAGTATGAATTAGCCTGACAGATATGCTCATTAGTACTCAGGTATGTCAAGATGCTAAAAAAGGTTGTACAGAACATTCAATTATAAGATGAGATGACTTTATGGAAGGAAATATACAGTCAGGTGAAAATCTGCTATAGAGTACTCCCTAGCCCTGTTGGACGAACTCATGCATTGTAGAAAGTTCCAGATCTTAAATTCTGGCCTATGAATTACTATATGCCCTTTACATTCCAGTCTTTCTTTGGTCAGAAATATACAAATAGACAGCATTAACCAATAGAACTAATTCACTTATTGCAAAAATGGTTAGTCTGTGTCCCAAAGGCTTCAAATTTACATCTTGCATGTACAAAACTCCAGAATAAATATGAACAGATATGACTAAGTTGATGGAAAGAAAGGTAGATAAACAAATAAAACACACTAATAGCTAGAAAGATAAAAAAACACTAATACCTAGAAAGATTCTCCCCACATAGTGCACGTTCCACATGTGAGATAAAATAGGTAGAGATAATAATACTTGTCCTTCATTTTTGAAGAAGTCCATGACATCAGAGAGGTGATGCCATGACAAACACATGATTTGGATTTGAGGGGGTGCTATGCTAAATCACCAGGCTCACTTTCTCCTCCAATGTCATCTTGGTCCAGTAGTCAGATATGAATCAGGAGATGATGCTGGATGAGAGGCAATCAAGGCAAAGTGACTTGCCCAAGGTCACATAGCTAGTAACAATCAAGTGTCTGAGACTAGATTTGAAATCTGTTCCTCCTGTCTCCAAGGCCAGTGCTCCGTCCACTGCACCACCTAGCCACCCTTAGGTAGAGTTAGAGCTGTATGGAGAAGAACAAATCTTGTGATGTCAAGGGTATAGAGAACTCCCAGGTAAATAAATTTCCTCAACCAATATAAGATAACTTGTTTTCTACAAATTATAGTTTTATCATATTTTCTAGAACATTGAAAGCTTAAGTGACACATCTAGATCCTATAGTCATGATGTGTCAAAAGCTGGATTTAAACCCCATTTCATGTCACACAGGCCAGATCTCCATCCACTAAACTAAAATGCCTATCAATATAGTGTTTACACCCACGTATATTACATAAATGTTTTTTGTAGTATAGACAAATACAAATGCACATACATGTACATATACCAGATTAAGGTGTTTTTATTTATGTGCACTCTCTCTCTCTCTCTCTCTCTCCATATATATATATATATATATACATATATATATATATATATACAGACACATATTTGCATGTGTGTATATCTGTGGGTGTTCATATATATATATATATGCATATTATACATATATATATACATATATATATATATATACTGGGGGATTATTAAAGCACTTACATACTAGACTGAGGTTACAATGAGATATTTAAGTGTTAAACTTAAAATTCTACAGAAATGCTACCTAGTATTATTGCTATAATAAACAATGAAAAATTATTTCTTAAAATAGCCATTTAAGGAGGCTACCCTAACACACATGTTAGAGTTTGGAGTGGGCTTTAATGCTAAACAGATAGGGCATGCTCAGAAGTCTCTCAAGGTCATTTCCATGTTAGAACCAGGCATTTCCAAAAGTCTAGACTGTATTACTGCCACCTAAAAATATTTACTTAATGACTAGGGAAAAACAAATTAATCATCATCATCATCATCATCATAATAGTAATAATAATCACAATCACAATATTTACTGACTGGCAGGCAAAAGCAAAAAAAAAATAAAAAATCATAGTCCACCTGTGAATTTGGCTTACTCTCGTCTATATACACAAACATACATATACATATGTTAATATGTATATATGCATGTGTGCTAGCAAATCTTGATACACTTGGTTCTTTAAATTTCACTGATAGCACAAAGAGCATCGGCTCCTTATTTCCTTGCTATTCCTTCTCACTTTCTCCAGTTGGACAAAGTTGTTCTGCTCCTAAGCAGTTACAAGCTCTTTTGGCTCAGTCACCCTCATCTGGACACTCATAATAGTATCATACTCTTTCATTGACAAGATTTTCTCTTAAATCAAGCTTCTCTGATCTGCAAGCAGATATTTTTATTTTTTACATTGAGAGTTTATTTCCCCAATCTAAAAAAGAGAAGTAGCCAGTCAATCCCAAACCTGTTACCAAGGGCCTCTAGAGTTTGTAACACCAAACTAAGAGACTGGTGGAAGTGAAGTTGGGGGGAGAGAGGGATGGGAAGGGAGGCACAGGAATAACAGCTCCCAATCTGTGTGCACTTGGTCCCATGTCTGTCTTGGCTAGGCCTTATGGGGGTGAGGGGGATGGTAGTCCCAGATCTCAAGGGAGGAGGAGGTGCCAGCTGAGCAGGGTCCCAGATCTGCACAAATCATGGCACTACATAATTGACAGACTGGGCACAAGATTCCAAGGTTGGGGTTGAGAGCTCCATCCAAGGACAAGTAAGGCTCAACCACTGGCTTCAGGGGTCTTTGTTCAAATAGGCCCAGAGACTCCCCAGGTAGGAGAGCTGCCCTGACCATAGGAAAGTGACCTAGATGAGCACGTCAGAGCCTCCCCAGGTCCCAGGGTGTGAAAAAGCCCCTCCTTTCTGGAGTGTGGGGACAGACATGGAGAGAAGCAATAGGTTAGAAATTTGGCAGTTTAGCTCTCACCAGTTGGGGGCTGTTCCTGGAGCCCTGGTCTGGGAGAGAAGGGTTGGGTTGAGACCCTAGGCAAGCTAGGGAGAAGGGGCAGCAACACAGACAGAAAAGGTGATTTGCTGTAATTTGCTGAAGCAAAGGGAAGGTGGGGATAAGGAACCATATGCTCATGCAGACACAGGGGAGGCAGAGGTTAGTGATTAGGGGGAGCAGTTCTCCGCACGTTCCACATGTGAGGCATCATGGCTACATGGTTACAGACAGCAATGAACTGACAGGCCATAAATGGCCACACAGAGGGGGAGAAGACCCACCAGAGGTGTCTTCACTACCCTGATAGAGCACCCTCACCCCCATCCCACTTCAGGTGGAAACAAGCCATGTTTGGCTGTTGGGGCTGCAGCAGCTGAAGGAAGAAAATGTCAATTCCTGTTGAAGCCCAGGACAGACCCCCTTCCCTTTGCCTCAAGGGATGAATTGGAGACTTGAAGGAAATATAGGCCTTGGATGAAACCTCCCATTTCCCAGTAAGATACTGGGCTAAAGCAGCAACAGGAAAAAACGACAATAACCACCTGGAATGCTGAGAAGGGTGCCAAGAAGTGAAAAATGGGAACTTCCCATCCCTCCAATCCACGAGAAAGACCAGGAGGATGAGAAGATAGTCAAGTGGGGGTGGGGGCTCCCCTGTCAACACTTTCGTATGAGATTAGGGGTTGAAAAGGAAAGGAGGGGGGTATTGGGTTCAAGGTCAAAGTGGGGTTTGGCCACTTCCTGGGGATTCTGGACTACCTGGCCAGCCCTTTCCATTCCTTTTTGATGATGAGGTTCCACTCCCAGGAGAGGTGATCTGTTTCATCATTTTCTGTGAAGCGAGACTCGATGTTGTAGCTGCCCGAGCCAGCATGCCTCTGGGAGCCTCCTGCACAGGGATGAGGAACTCATAATCCTTTGCTCGAGGCCCAACATTGCCCACCATGGTGAGTTTTGTCAATCTTGATGTTTTTCTGCTAATGTGCCTGATACTGTCTCCCCATTCACCTGGAGGGAGATTTTTATCTGGGCCTCCAGACCCTCCTTCAGCTGGGATGGCTGCTTCTTGAAGCTCTCCAGGTCAGCAGTCAGCTCTAGCTCCAAGGGACCAGGTGCAGTGCTGCTCACCTGGGTCAGGAAAGTCCCAGTGACATCAGGAGTACCAGGATCAGCAGAAACAGTCCTACTGCCAAATGGGCCTCTTTCTACTTCCAAAGGCTCTCATCATCCCTGTCCAGCTCCCGGGTCTCTGAATACTCTTCCGTGCCAGGGGCTTTTAGTTGACAGAGGGTTCCTGCTCATTCTCAGCTGCAACCTGAGCCACTGCTCTGCTGCAGGTTCTTGTTATGCTATGCCCACCCCCTGACTGAACTTGGAAACCCATGGGTTCCACGCTTCCCACATCTCGTGGGTTCCCTTCCAAACTCATATTTTTTTTTTTTTTGGATCACTATGCTTCAAGTTCTTTCTCTCCACAAAGCACAGTTAATAAGAAAATTAACTAGAAACCTAATATTCCCTCCTTTTTTCCTATTTTTAAACCAGAGAGAGCCCTAGAGGTCAAGACAGGCATTTCCTCCCACCCCCACAGAGTCAGGTTTGCTTTTTCTTAGACTTGATAGGGAACTAGAGAATAATAAACTGAATAGCTCTTCCTAAGACACTAAGATTGCACTCTCAGTTAATGAGAGTTCTCTCGACCCCTGTATGGGAGCACATTCAGCTCACTTTGACTTTAAAAAACACTAACTTCTTTTTTCAAGGATTCTTAGCACAATTCACGTGACATCTTAAGCTCTGTGAGGATTTTCTGATCCTTTCCCTACCTCCTCCACAGTTATGAGCACACTCTTCCTCTTGAAACTAGTTTGTATTTCTATAAAATTACTTTGTATTTATCTATTTCTAATTTCTATCTAATATTCCCATTATATTATTTTTATTTATTTGTTCATTTTTGGCATATGACCTCACTATAAATGGATATATAAAAACACAGAATTTATCTTTTTTTTTTTTCTTTAGACTTTTGCAAGACAAATGGGGTTAAGTGCCTTGCCCAAGGCCACACAGCTAGGTAATTATTAAGTGTCTAAGGCCAGATTTGAATTCAGGTACTCCTGACTCCAGGGTCGCTTCTCTATCCACTGTACCATCTAGCCACCCCCAGAATTTATCTTTTAAAACAAAGGTGGATTTTATTTTACACTAATTGATAATATTTAATGTTCTCAGAAATGTAAAAAATAAAACAAATCGTTGATAGTCCCTTATTCTATTTTTATAGATGTAGTTTACCCAATAAGATTCATAACCTATTCATTTCAGCATTGAAATAATCTCATCTTTTTTTTGTCTTTTAATAGTTTTATGCAATTTCTTTTTAAGTTAATTGTTTTTTTTAATTTTTTTTGTTTTATTTCTGGGTTTTTTTTTGTGAGACAATAGGGTTAAGTGACCTGCCCAAGATCACAGAGCTAGTAAGTATCAAGTGTCTGAGGTCAGATTTGAATTGAGAACTACATGACTTCATGACCATTGCTCTATCTGACCCAGTCATATGTGGGGGGGGGGGGGGTTGCTTTTTTGTTATTGTTTTTAGGATTTTTGCAAGGCAATGGGATTAAGTGGCTTGCCCAAAGCCCCAGAGCTAAGTAATTATTAAGTGTCTGAGGCTGCATTTGGACTCTGGTATTCCTGACTCCGGGACCCCTGCTCTATCCACTGCACTGCTTAGCTGCCCTATATGTGTTTTTAAAGTGGGTCTGTCTCTCACCAACCCTCACTGTGAAAAAATATCAAAAAGAAAAAAAAAAAAATTTCCTCCGAACATGTTAGACAAAGCAAATTCCACAATATTCATGTCTGAAAATGTATACCTTTTTGCATTTTAAACTCATTGCTTCCATATAAGGGCACAGGTAGCACATTTCATTTTAAATCTTTTGGGGCTCTTGCTTTATCATTGTGTTTATTAAAGTTTAAAGTCTTTCAAAGTTATTTTTTCTCTAAATGTTATAATTGTTTCCTAGTTCTGCTCACTTCACTCATGCTTAATTCAAAAAGGTCTTCCCTGTTTCTTCTGAAATTCTCCATTTCACCATTTCTGAAAACTCAAAATATGGCATTACATTGATATATCACAATTTATTTAGTCATTCTTCCAACAGTACATTCATACAGCATTAGTTATTTTTTATAGCCTTTATTCAATCACATGTGTGAATTTTCAATTACTGTTTAATTTTTCTCTATCTTTAAAGAACATAAATTTCAAGTGACCTGATAAAATGTTTTATGTTAGGTAAATATATATATATATATATATATATATATGTTGTAGCATATAAGCAACACCATTTTCTGTGTGAAAGGTGGTGTGAAAGAAATTTATAAGCATGCATAACCTGGGCCAGACATATAGTCAGTGTGAGGAATAATAAATGGATAGTCTCACTATTTCATTTATAGCCACAGAATTTACATTATTTTCAATCAAGTTATCTATTTTTATATTGGCATATTCACAAGGTAGGCCTTTAGATAGATACTTTATGGCTGAGAATATTCTGTGGAAATATTAAAAATCATCTATGATCAAAAGTGATGAATAATCATAAAATAGTTCAGTGATGAAGTACAGATTTTTTAATGATAGATTCAAAATAAAAGTGAATGCCCTGACATACTAATTTCTTTCAGTATTTATTTTTGTATAAATAATGCATGTCCACTATTTTATTTTCAATTTCAACAAATAAAGATTGACTAAAAAAGATAAAAATGTTCTATAGCTTATTCAGGGAGACAGCCTACAAACTCATGGTTTGCATGTGGAGCAGGATGTGTGTGTGTATGCGTTTGTGTGTGTGTGTGTTGGGGGGGGGGTATTTGAAAACCCTTTAGCTAAATTCATCCAAATAGTAAAGGTACTATAAATGTTCCATATTATCTTTTTCTCCAAATCAACCCAGTAATACTGGAGACACTGTATTTTAGTCAAAGGAACCTATTTTTCATTCCCCTGGTAAATGAAATTTTATTCATGTCTTTGCTCCAACAGTTCTTTCCACCTCTAATAAACCCTTTAACTAGACTCTTCAGTTTCCATCTGTGTTGATTCTAGTCAAGTTTTAAGTTACAGTATAAAAGTCATATTTTGTAAGTAGCATTCCCTGATCATTTAATACAGAGATAAGCTCTCTCTCTCTCTTAAATGCTCTTGGCATATAGTATTGGATACAATTCAAAAACCAAGTCAGAGAATTAGTTGGAGGAGCTAACATTTGAACTGATCCTTGAAAGCAGTTGGGTTCAAAAAAAGGGAGATGTGAAAAGGGAATACAGGAAATGGAGACAGAGCTAGAAAAAACTTAGAGAAAGTTATAGGGAAAAATAGCAAGTAAGGTAAAATCATTTGGTTAAAACATAGAACATTGCTATTTTATTTTACTTTTTCCAGTTATATGCCATGAAAGTTTTTCAACATTCATCCACATGCATATTTATAAATTACACAATTTTCTTTCACTCTTCCTTCTCACTCCCATCTCCTCAGTGGTGAACAGTCTAGTGAACATGTTCATGTACATTTGTGTTTAACATGTTTACATATTAGTCATGTTCTATATGAGGAATTAGGACCTATGGGAACGAAAAAATATATTGGATAGAAAAGGAAAAATATAGGAGAAATTTTTAAAAGGTGTGCATAGTATTCATTCAGATTCTTTAGATATTGGGGTATTTTTTGTTGTTTTATTTTTTCCTCTGGATGTGTATGGCATTGTCCATAAAAAATCACCCAGGGTTGTCCTAGCTGTCTGAACAGCTGAAAGGAACTGCATCCATCAAGGTTGATCATTTCACGATGTTATTGGAATTTTTATTGCCTTTTTTGAATTTTACAATTTTTCCCCAATCTCACACAATTTGTATTTCTCTAATCAATAATGATTTGCAACATTTCTTCATAAGATTATATATAATTTTAATTTCTTCATTTGAAAATTTCTTGTTCATATCATTTGGCCATTTAGCAATTGGGGAATGACTTGTAATCTTATTGATGCAAGTCTCTATATATTTTAGAACTCTATATTTAAGTACTCCTAGCTATGAAAATTGTTTCCCAAATTTGTTTTTCTTCTAACTTTGGTAGCATTGGTTTATAAGTGAAAAAACTTTTAAATTTATTATAATCAAAACCATCCATTTAAAAAAAAAATTACTTAAGGCCAGATTTGAACTTAGATCCTCCTGACTCTAGGGCTGGTGCTCTATCCCCTGAGCCACCTGGTTGTTCCATATCTATGTTGCATTTTATAATGTACTCCATTTCTTAAATGATCATAAATATCTCCCCTTTCCAAAGATCTGACAGATATGAGTATTTCTTGATCTGTTTATTTGTCTATAGCATTGCCCATTATTACCATATCCTGTACCCATTTTGATCTTATTTTGGTTTAGACTGCAAGATGTGGGTTTAATGCCTAGTTTTTTGCCATGCTGTTTTCACCAGTTTTCTTAACAATTTTTGTCAAACAGTGAGTACCTATGCCAGAAGCCAATGTCTTCAGATTTGTCAAAAAATAGATTACTATAGTCATTTGCTACTGTTTATTTTGTACCTATCCTAAACCACTGGTCCATTATGCTATTTCTTAACCAGTACCAGGAAGTTTTGATAACTGCTTCTTTATATATAATTTTAGATCTGATAGAGCTAGGTCACCTTTCTTACATTTTTTCCAACAATTTCTTATAGTCTTGACTTTTTGTCGATCCAGATGAACTTTGTTACTATATTCTCAAGTTCAGTAAAATAGTTATTTGATAGCTTGATTGGTATGGGACCAAATAATTTAATTTGAATAGAATTTTCATTTATATTATATTTGCTTGAACTACCCATGAGCAACCAAAATTTTTTCCAATTATTGAGATCTAACTATCATGTGTGAAAAGAGTTTTGTGATGGTATTCATACAGCTTCTAGGTTTCCCTTGAGAGATAGATTGCCAAGTAGTTTTTGTTGTCTGAAGTTCCTATAAATGGAATTTCTCTTTCTATCTCTTGCCCTTGAGTTTTTCTGATTCTGCTCATCTTGTTCAGCATCAGTTCATGCAAATCCCTCTAGGCTTCCCTGAATTCCCTTCTGTCTGGTTTTTAATAGAACAATAGTGTTCCATGACAGTTTGTTAAGCCATTCCCCAATTGAAGGATTATTTTTGTTTTCCAATTCTTTGCCACCACAAAGAGGGCTGCTTGAATATTTTTGTTCTAGTGATGTTTTTATCTTCTTTCATCATCTCTTCAGTAGTTGTATCACTGGATCAAAGGGTATGCACATTTTTGTTGCCCTTTGGGCATAATTCCAGATTGTGCTACAGAAAGGCTGAATGAGTTCTCTTCTCCATCAACAATCTATTAGCATCCCAGATTTCCCACAACCCTTCCAATAATGATCATTGTCCTTTCTGATCATATTGACCAGTCTGAGATCTGTGAGGTGATACTTCAGAGATGCTTTAATTTGCGTTTCTCTAATAAGTAATGATTTAGAACAATTTTTCATGTGACTGTGTATCATTTTTATGTCATCTGTAAATTGCTGTTGCACATCATTTGACCATTTGTCATTTGGGGAATGTATTTTTTTTAATTTGACTCAGTTCTCTGTATATTTTAGAAATGAGTCTGTTGTCAGAAACATTAATTATAAAGATCGTTTCCCAGTTTACTACATTTCTTTTGATCTTGGTTACAGTGGTTTTTTCTGTGCAAAAGCTTTGGAATTTTATGTAATAAAAATCATCTAGTTTGTTTTTAGTGATGTTCTCCATCACTTCCTTAGTCATAAACTACTTCCCTTTCCATAGATCTGACAGGTAAACTACTCTTTGATCTTCTAGTTTGCCTCTAATATTTTTCTATGTCTAAATCATGTATCCATTTTGATCTTATCTTGGTATAGGGTGTGAGGTGTTGGTCTGATCTAAGTTTCTTCCATACTAACTTCCAATTTTACTAGCATTTTTACTGAAGAGAGATTTTTTATTTCAATAGCCGGACTCTTTAGGTTTATCAAACAGCAGATTACAATAATCATTTCCTGCTATTGCATCTAGTCTATTCCAGTGGTCCATCATTCTATTTCTTAGCCAATAGCAGAAAGTTTTGATGACTTATGCTATATAATATGATTTTAGATAAGGTAAGGCTAAGCCACCTTCTTTTGCACTTTTTTTCATTGAATCCCTGGAAATTCTTTATTTTTTTATTTCTGCATATGGACTTACAACCTTTTCTAATTCATTAAAATTTTTTGATTGGTAGGGTATTAAACAGGTACTTTAGCCTTGGTCGGATGGTCATTTTTATTATATTAGCTCCACCTATCCATAAGCAGTTGATGTTTGCCCAGTTATTTAAATATGATTTTATTTGTGTGAGAAGTGTTTCATAATTGTTTTCAAAAAGTTTCTGAGCTTGTCTTGGCAAATAGACTCCCAGGTATTTTATATTGTCTGAGGTTACTTTGAATGGGATTTCTCTTTCTAGCTCTTCCTGCTGTATCTATATCGTCATATAGAAAAGTTGAGGATTACTGAGGGTTTATTTTATATCCTTTGCTAAAGTTGCTAATTCTTGGGATTCTCTAGGTATGCCACCAAGTCATCTGCAAAAAGTGAGAGTTTTGTCTCTTCTTTCCCAAATCTAATTCCTTTGATTGATTTTTCTTCTTTTATTTAAGATCTCTGAATCTATATTCATCAGGGAGATAGGTCTATACTTTTCTTTCTCTCTGTTTTAACTCTTCCTAGTTTAGGTATCAGCACCATATTTGTGTCATAGAAAGAGTTAGGCAGAGTTCCGTCATCACCTATTTTTCCAAAGAGTTTTTATAGAATTGAAACTAATTGTTCCTTGAATGTTTGATAGAATTCACCTGTGAATCCATCAGGCCTTGTAAATTTTTCTTAGAGATTTCACTGAAAGCTTGTTGAATTTCTTTTTCTGAGATAGGGTTGTTTAAGTATTTAATCTCCTCTTCATTTATCCTGGGCAACTTATATTTTTGTAAATATTCATCTATTTCACTTAAATTGTTAAATGTATTGGCATAGAGTTAGGCAAAATAATTCCAAATTATTACTTTAATTTCCTCCTCATTGGTGGTGAGTTCCCCTTTTTTCATTTATGATACTAACAACTTGGTTTTCTTCTTTCTTTTTTTTTTAATCAAAATGACCAGAAGTTTATTAGTTTTATTGGTTTTTTCATGATATCAGGGCAATTTTCCATCACTAAATTGTGCAATATTAAGTCCAGGCTTTTTTCTCGTCAATGTTTTCAGGAAGACCTATAATTCTCAACTTCTCCCTTCTTTATCTATTCTCGAGGTCAGTGGTTTTGCTGATGAGGTAATTTACATATTCTTATATTTTTTCTATTTTTTTGGTTTTATTTAACAGATTCTTGTTGTCTCATGAAGTCAATAGTTTCCATAGACTCCATTCTTCTTTTTTAGAGAATAATTTTCTTCATTTACCTTTTTCAACTCCTTTTCCATTTTGGTCAATTCTATTTTTGAAAGAATTTTGCATTTGACCAATTGAGGTTTTGAGAGAATTGTTTTCTTTTTTCATTTGTATTTTCTAATGATTTGTTTTCTTGTTGCAAGGTGTTAATTGTCTTTTCCAAATTTTCCAATAGATTCTTAAATACCTTCCTGATTTCTTCAAGGAAGTCTTTCCGTGATGGACCAAATCATATTATCTATCCTCAGAGGTTCTACGTCTCTCTGAGTTAGGGTCTTTTTCTTTTAGGAGTTTTTCTATGGACCCCCTTTCTTCTGATCTTTCTTCATTTTACTAAGACCTTGTGTTGGGGAGGGGCTGGTCACAGAGGTTTGGTGTTGGGATCCCTAGAGGCTTTGCTGACTGAGTGCAATATTTCCAACTGGCCAGCAGGGGGTACTAGAGGTTTTGCTCACTGAGTGTAATATCTCCAGTTGGCCAGTAGGGTGTTCTGGTTGCTTTCTCTGGAGTGTCTGTGACTTTGAATGAGGCCTTCTCCATTGGCCTGGAGGGAGTGGATGAAGCTGTTAAATAATTTTGTCTTTGATCAATGGTGGGCTTTACCCTGGGGTGAGGTGATCCTTCTCCCTATTGTCTTCTCAGGTGGTTCTGCTGCTCACATACCTGCACCTGGGGCAGTAGTCTGTAATTGTGTTTGTTATGGAAAGAGGTTTCAGCTGAAATGGAAGTGTAGACTCTCAGTTCCTCCTGACCAGAAGAGCCCAGGAATTGTTGTCTGCAGCTCTCCCTCAATGGAACTCTCCATCTAACCCTGCCAGCGAGCTCCAGATGGTCAGTGTGACCACTAATGCCTCAACTCCCTAGTTGACCCAAGCCCCCACTGTTGACCAGTCTATGGCCCAGATGTTGATCAAGCTGGTCTGGTTCTCAGGCCCTCAGGCTCCTGGGCTTCAGCCTCACCACTAAGCAGGCTAATCTTTGACTAATCCAGGCTCCCAAACTCTCACCAATCCATTGCTCCTGACAGAGCACTGTGCCCTGACTCACCCAGGATCTTGGAAAACAAATCCTAAGGTGGATGTTCTTCTCCTGGCTTTTCTTTTTGGGTCTTGTTGATTGGATTTCTCTTAAGAGATTTGTTTTATATTATTTATGATGGAAGATCAGGAGACTTTAGAACTGTGCTTGTCTTCTTTCTGCCATCTTGGCTGGAAGTCAGATACTGCTTATTATTTTAAGGAAAACTCCATTTATTCCTATATTCTCTAGTGTTTTTAATAGGAATGTATATTGTATTTAATCAAAGGCTTTTCCAGCACTTTTTGAGATAATTATATGATTTCTGTTGGGTATCTTATTGATATGTTCAATTATGTTGAATGTTTTCCTCCTATTGAACCATTCCTGCCTATGTGGTATAAATCCTACCAGATTAAGGTGTATTAACCTAGTAATAACTTGCTGAAATCTCTTTACTAAAATTTTACTTAAGATTTTAGCATCAATGTTCTTTAGGGAGACTGGTCTATAATTTTTTTTGGTCTGTTTTGACTCTTCCTGGTTTAAGTATCTTGTCATAAGAGGAGATGGGCAGATGTCTTTTACCTATTTTATAAAATATTTTATGTTGAATTGTAATTAATTGTTCCTTAAATGTTTAGTATTCACTTGCAAATCCATCTGGAAGTGGAGACTTTTTCTTAAGGAGTTTACTGATAGTTTCTTCCATTTCTTTTTTCTGAAATGGGGCTAATGAAGTATTTTATTTCTTCTTCTATTAATCTGGGTAGTTTATATTTTTGTAAATATTCATCCGTTTCACTCAGAATATCAAATTTATTGGCATACAGTTGAGCAAAATAACTCTAAATTTTATCTCTAATTTCCTCCATATTGGTGGTGAGTTCTCCCTTTTCAATTTTGATTATGGCAATTTGGTATTCTTTATTCTCATTTTACTATCTTTTTCATTAAAAAAAACTCTTAGTTTTATTTATTAGATCAATGTTTTCTTGCTTTCAGTTTTGTTACTCTCTCCTTTGATTTTCAGAATTTCAAATGTCATGTTTAATTGGGGATCTTTAATTAGATTTTGGGGTTTTTTTGGTAACTTTTTAGTTACATATGCAATTCATTGACCTCTTCTTCTTCTATTCTATTCACATAAACCTTTAAAGAGATATAAAATACCCCCTAAAAACTGCTTTGACTAAATTCCATAAGTCTCGGCATGATGTCTCATTGTTATCATTTTCTTGGGTGAAATGATTGATTATTTCTGTGGTAGACAAGAACAACCATACTTAAAACCTCCAAGTACAATCTCTTCAACTACATTCAATCCTTTAACTGTCCTAAGAGAAATACAGTTCTCAAGAATTTCAAATGTTCTTTTCTTCTAGGGTAGAATACAATTTAATGTTCTTGACTAATATTTTTCCCCTTTCCATTTACTTTTTTATGCATCTCGAGTCTTTTATTTGAAGACTGAATTATCTGTCCAGTTCTATGCTTTTTATCAGGAAATATTGGAAATATTTCATTGATTTTCACATTTTCACCTGACAGGTTATGCTGAATTTTGCAGGGTAGTGAATTCTTGGATGTAAGCCAAGGTCTGTTGCCTTCTGAAATACTATTTTCCAGGCCCTCTAATACTAAAGCATTGTTGAAGCTGATAAGACCTGTGTAGTTCTGATTGTGCTTCCTTTGCATTTAAATTATTCTTTTTGGCTTTCAATATTTTCTTCTTTTTAGTCCTTGGCTTTTTTCTCCTAAGACCTCTGTATATTCTTTCAAGTACCATTTCCCTGATCTAGTATAATTGGAAATTTTTCCATGATAATTTCTTAAAAGATATTTTCCAGGCTCTTCTTTTATCTAGACTTTCTGGTAGACCAATAATTTGCAATTTCTTTCTTCTGAACCGATTTTCCAGGTTATTTGTTTTTCCTAAAAATAGTACTTTTCTTCATTTTTTTCAGCTTTTTTATTTTGTTTGATGGAATCTTGGTGTCTCAGATTCATTAGTTTTGATTTGTTCAGTTCTAATTTTTAGGATTTTATTTTCTTCAGGTAGCTTTTGTGTTTCCTTTTCCAGTTAGTTAATTTTGCTTTTTTCTGATTTGCATTCCCCTTTCAGTTTGTCAATTTTATTTTTTGAAGACTTGCATTCTTTTTCAAGTTTGATATTTTTATTCTTAAAGGAGTGATTTCTTTGGTCTTAATTTTCCTACATGGTTCTCATTTTTTTTCCATTTTTCTCCTTCCTCTTTTCTTTCTTTTTTTTCAGGGTTTTTTTTTTTTTTTGGCAAGGCAATGGGGTTAAATGGCTTGCCCAAGGCCACACAGCTAGGTTAATTGTTAAGTGTCTGAGGCCAGATTTGAACTCAGGTACTCCTGACTCCAGGGCTGGTACTCTATCTACTTCAACACCTAGCTGTCCCTCTTCTTTGTTTTTTAAATTCTTTTTTAAGTTCTTCTATGAAGTCTTGGATTTGAGTTCAATTCACAAACTCCTTTGAGACTTCCCATGTAGGTAATTTGTAACATTTCTTCTTTTGAGATGGTCTTTTAATCATCTCTATCTGTATAATAGCTTTCTATAGTTAGTGCTCTTTTAGATTTTTTTTGTTCATTTTGATTGATTGCTCCTGAGGTTTTGGGAGTGCAGACCCAAATGCAAAGATTTTTTCCCTCCTTTATGTTCAGACTCTGCCAATGCAGTGGTTTGATCCCAACTCAGTCCTATCTTTTGCCTCAATGTTACCAGGGTTCAGACTTTTTCTGGGGTTGTGACCCTCCCTGATGACTTGCTACCTATCTGCAGGGACCTAGGTTGCACTATAACTAAAAGCTTCCCATTGATTTTCCCACTCTCCTGCCTAGCTGAACTATATACTTCCCCCTTTTGCCCAAAGAAACAGACCTCCAGGGAAGATTTTCCATGATGTCTACAGATGAAAACTTGTTTCTATCTTTTTTTTTTGGTGGGACATGTAGCTTTAATGCCTGTATAGAGGCCTCATTTAACATTGTGTAGTGCAAAGTACTTCTAGGTTTGGTGGGAGTAGAGAATATCAACCAGGAAATGAGCCAGGTTATTAAAAAATTCATACCAGAGTTCATATTTTAGAGTTGTGTATGAACATCTGGACATATGTCTGGAGATAATAGTGAATAGAGGCAGCTAACTCTTTCAGTAGATAGAATACTATTCCTGGAATCAGGAAGATCTGATACTTACTAGTCATATGACCATAGGCAAGTCACTTAACATCTACTCTACTAGAAAAAAAATGGAAAATTACTCCAGAATATCTTTGCTTACAAAGACTTTTTCAATAGTACAGTTCACAGGGTGACAAAGGGCTTTTCTGACACTACTGAAAAATAGCAAAAAGGTTTCGTTGTGGATTCTTATTTAGGACAATGGAATTACTAGACTTCTGATGGAAGAAAGGCAATTTTTCGTTCTTTTATGGTATGACTTGCAGGCAGGGAAATCAGGGGAAATTTATCCTATCTAAGAAAAGAGGTGATGAGTAACTAACTTGGAATGATGAGTCTAAACATGAACTACTATGGTTATGGATTTAACAGTTGAATATAAGTGTGAGAGATAAAGATTCAAAAATGACTCTGACTTTGTGATCTCTGATGATTTGAAGATTGTTAATAGCAATGCTCTTGATATAAACAGAGAATTTAGGAAGAAGGTAATTTTTTTGTTTATTGTTTTATCTATGTCAGCAAAGCTATTTCTATTTATAGTTCTAAAGTTCTATATACATTATATTTATTTGTGTAGTTTTGCTCCTAAAGATAGAAACAGTTTTTGTATCCCTCAAAATTTCCAACACAATGCAGACAGTTGCTCAAAAAAAGGATTTTTTAATTAAATTAACAAGTTGAACTGTAGCATATACCCTTTGGAAATTAAAGTTACAATAAGAATTTTGCTTTCTTTTCACTATCACCCTATTTCCTGGTAGTTTTATGACTTCTACTTTGAAATTTATTTGATGATTGGGAAATCCCTGTGAATCAATAATGATGTATAGTGGCCAGCATATTCAATAATTACTCACCAGATATGAATCAAAGAATTTTCAATAAAGTTTTCTTATGCTAAGGCAAAATGTATTGCATTTGAATGTTATACTCTCTTTCATAAAATTAAAATTAAGATTGTGATAAATTTAGGTGACCAAGGTCATCTTAACAACTGAACAGATTTATAACCACAGCTAAATAATATCAAGTAGAAATATAGAACCTTCATTAATCCAGACACCTCAGACATCTTTCTGTCTACCATGCTACTCATAATGTATTTATCTGTTTTGTTCTCTATCTTTTTCTAAGAAAAATAATCAAATAAATCTTGTCATTGCTATTGAAAAGGAGGATTAAATTAGGGACCTTTTCATAATCTTTGTAAATCCCAGGTTAGTCAGTCAACAGGTATTTATCACATACAATATCTCAGACTCTGTTAAGTTCTGGAGATGGAGATCCCTCTGGAGCTTGCAGTCTAATGGGGAAGACCTTGCAGAAAAGAACTTTAAAATGATATAGGTGATGCAGAAAGACATCTTGCCCCTGGGGCAAGTCTAGAAGAGTGTAAACTGGTGTTCTGGGAAGAGTAATATAATCAGAAGGGGAGGTCTAGGGGCTATAGGTATTACTGAATTGCGAATTCTAGGGTTTAAAATCTTCAAGGATGAAGACCTTCAGGGCCTGATGGAATTATTCAAAAACCAGAAGAAATGCAGTTTGGTGTACCCTAACAAAACACCTTTTTCAGGCCACTGCTTCCCTATGTCTTATCTCCCCCTATTCCAATTAAGGAATCAGCTAGGTAGAACAGTGGAGAGAGAGCTGGGCCTGGAGTCATGAATACCTGAATTTAAGTATGGCCTCAGACATTCATATGCCCTAACTAATGACTTATGTCTGACTACCTTCTAAGTTTTCCACAGCACCTGCTTCTACCACCTTCATGGTCATTGGAACAAATTATTGCAATCCACCCATTTCACTAGGAAAAGACTTCACAATGCTTGGGGAAGAAAGTCCCTACTACAGTTTTAGACCCAATTACCCTCAACCTGAATAAGCTTTTCTGGGTGTGAGCTCTGTGCATGCAGTAATATAATAACAACAAGAAACTTAGTTTAACTTTCTCAGTTTTTGGATAAGTCTAATATAAAGATAAACAAAAAAGAAAATGTGAAACAAAATAATTTAATAAAGAAATTCATAAAAGACTTATGTTGTCTTCTAATTGGGACCCCAGAAGAATATGTATATTTCTCACAACATGTGTAATTTTTTAAAAGTATTGACTATGTATTAGACAAAGAGATAATGCAAACAAATGTGAAAAGGTAGAGATGATTAATTAATTTGGCAACATACAATAAAAATAAAAATTCATTTAGGTTCCATCAATAAAAGATTAATTTTCAAAGAGACAATAATTAAATCCTAAATAATAAATGAGTTATAGGAAATATAAATCATAGAAATAATTACTGCAGAAAGGAAATCACAATGATGAAAAAAAACCCAGCAATCCAGGAACAGGTAGCAGAACCACTGTTAGTAACAGCAATGGTGGTTTCTAGACCTCTGTGTCCAGAAACTGCAAAGGACAGCTCAGGTCAGCAGAATAAGTCTACCACACCAGAGAGAGTGAAGCACAGTCCAGCAAGGCTTCCCAGTGCATACCCAGCCCCAGAAGATCAGGAGCAATACTTGGGAGCCCCTGAATCAGCAGAGGCCATTGCTTCCAGAACTCCTAGCTTATAGAAGATAAGGGAGTCATAAGGAGATTGCAGGTATCTCTTTGTTATCACTGAGACAGTACTCTGTCTACTGCTTTGTCCATATTCAGATCTGGGTCCTAGTTCTAGGCCATAGTCCTAGGAAGAAGAAGAGTAATAGCACAAAAGAATTTGCTGCCACAGGGGAGTGGAGACTATTCTCCCAGTTCCAGGGTAGAAAGGAGAGCTTATGGTCAACCATAGACCAGAGCACAGGCCAGGAAGTAGTGAAAACCTCTCTTTAGATGATACCACCTTGAAAGAACTGAAAAACTTGCAGGTTCTTAGAAGTATCTTTGAAAATGCTGGAAAGAAAAAAAATAACAAAAAAGTAACAACAAAAATGGGATAATAGGCTCTTAAATCTGGAAGCAGTGTTCTACTTTAAGAATGAGTTAAAAATCAAGTCATAGGCTGGGAAAATGAGTCAACAACAGAGAAAAAAATCTGACCATACAAAGTTACTATGGTGATAAAGAAGATCAAAAGATCAAAAGAGAAAAATAACATAACAGAATTCAGAGTTCCTACATTCAAAACTTCCAAGAAAAAAACTGAATTGGTTTCAGTACATGAAAGAGCTCAAAAGAATTTTGAAAATCAAGTGAGGAAAGTAGAAGAAAAATTGAGAAAAGAAATGATAATGATGTGAGAAAGTCATGAAAAACAAGTCAGCAACTTGGCAAAAGACACAAAAACACTGAAGAAAAATAGTATCTCAAAAGCCAGACTGAGAGGGGCAGTTAGGTGGCACAGTGGATGAAGCACCAGCCCTGGAGTCAGGAGTACCTGGGTTCAAATCTGGTCTCAGACACTTAATAATTACCTAGCTGTGTGGCCTTGGCCAAGCCACTTAACCCCATTTGCCTTATAAAAACCTAAAGAAAAAAAAAAAGCCAGACTGAGACAAATGGAAAAAGAGAAAAACACACCACTATTTTAGAGAAAGTGTAAAAAAAAAGCAGAATTGGCCAAATGGAAAAGGAGATACAAAAGTTCAAGAAGAAAATAATTCTTTAAAATATAGAAATAAGCAAAGGGAACCGGTGACTGTGAAAAATAAAATACCAATAAAATAAAAGCAAAAGAAGGAAAAAAAAAGAAAATCCAGGAGAAATAATGTTAAAATTATTACACTACCTGAAAGTCAAGATTTAAAAAAAGAGCTTAGGTATCATCTCCAAGAAATTATCAAGGGAAGCTGCCCAGATATTCTAGAAACAAAGGGTAAATTAGAAATTGAAAGAATCCACCAATCACCTCCTGAGAGAGATCTCAAAATGAAAATCATCAGGAATATTGTAGTCAAATTTCAGAGCTTCCAGGTCAAAGAGAAAATATTGCAAGCAGACAAAAAGAAACAATTCAATGATCATGGAGCCACAGTCAGGATAATACATGATTTATCAACTTCTACTGTAATGGATTATATAACTTGGAAAATAATATTCTGGAAAGCAAAAGAGCTTGGATTACAATCAAGAATCAACTATACAGCAAAACTGAACATATTTTTTTTTTTCAGGAGAAAAGATGGGCTTTTTAATGAAGCTGAGGACTTTCAAACTTTCCTGATTAAAAGACCAGAGCTGAACAGAAATTTGATTTTCAAATTAGAGACTCCAGTGAAGCATTAAAGTGATAAAAAGGAAAAGGAAATCATAAGGGAATTAATGATGCTTAACATTTTATATTCCTGCATGGGAAGATGATACGAAGTCTCACATATATATATATATATATATATATATATATATATATATATATATATATATATATGTATATTATATATATGACCCAGAGGTGAGAATTGACTATGAGTGGATAATATATGAAAAAGAGGGAGTTAAGTTGTGAAAGGAACATATGGGGAGAAAGGGAAAGGAGGAGGTAGACTGAGGTAAGTTATTTTAGGTAAAAAAGACAAGAAAAAGCATTTGCAGTGAAGTAGAAGAAGGGGAGAGATGGGTTGGGGAGTGAGTGAGCCTTACTCTCATCAAAATCAGTTCAGATAGCGAATAACCCACACACCCAATTGAGTACTGAAATCTATCATCCTATAGGAAATTAGGAAGGGAAGATGCTATGATGGTAAACTTAGAGAACCCAAGAAATTATCTAAAAAACCTCCTAGAAACAATTAGCAAATTCTGCAAAATAACAAGGTATAAAGTAAACCCACATAAATCATCAGCATTTCTATATATTAATAACAAAGTCCAAGAACAAGATATAGAAAGAGAAATTCCATTTAAAAGAACTGCAGACAACATTAAATACTTGGGGAATCTACCTCCGAAGACAAATCCAGAAACTGTATGAACATAAAGCACTTCTCAACCAGATAAAGTCAGATCTAAATAATTTTAAAAAATATCAATTGCTTGTGGCTAGGTAGAGTTAATAAAATAAAAATGACAATTCTACCCAAATTGAATTACTTATTCAGTGCCATACCAATCAAACTACCAAATAATTACTTTACCAAGCTAGAAAAAATAGTAACATAATACATCTGAAACAACAAAAGATCAAGAATGTTAGAGGAATGATGGAAAAAATGTAAAGGAAGGTGACTTAGCTCTACCACATGTAAAACTATACTATAATGTGGCAGTGATCAAAACTGCCTGGTGTTGGTTAAGAAATAGAATAATGGATCAGTGGATTAGGATAGGTTCAAATGAAACCACTGTAAATGACCACAGCATTCAACTATTTGACAAACCCAAAGACATCAGCTTCTGAGATAAGAACTCACTATTTGACAAAAATTGTTGGGAAAACTGGAAAATAGTTTGGCAAAATGTAAGCATAGACACACCTCACACCCTTATACCAAAATAAAGTCAAGATGGGTACAGGATTTAGACATAAAGAGTGACACTATAGATAAATTAATAGATCAAGAAATATTCTATCAGATCTTTGGAAAGGGGATAAATTTATGACCAAACAAGAACTGGAGCTCATTATAAAATTCAAAATGACTGATTTTTAACCATATTAAATTAAAAAGTTTTAACACTAATAAAATCAATGCTGCTAAAATTAGAAGGAAAACAGAAAGCTAGGAAGCAATCTTCACACCTAGGAGTTCTGATAAAGCTTTCTTTTCTAAAATATGTAGAGAATTGCATCAAATTTATAAAGTTACATGTTATTCCCCAATTTGTAAATGGTCAAAGGATATGAATAGACAGTTTTCCAATGAAGAAATTAAAGCTATATATAATCATATGAAAAAATGTTCCAAAATGATTAGAGAAAGGCCAATTAAAACAACAATGAGTTATCATCTCACACCCATCAGATTGCCCAAGATGAGAAAAAGGGAAAATTATAAAATTATAAATAATAGGAAAAGTTAAACATGTTCCAAAATATTTGTAGTAGCTCTTGTTGTAGTGACAAATAATTTGAAATTGAGAGGATGTCCATCAATTGGGGAATGACTGAACAAGTTATGGTACATGAATACTGTGAAATATTATTGTTCTATTAAAAAAAACACAAATGGTTGGACTCTAGAGAAGCATGGAATGACTTACAGGATGTGATGATGAGTGAAGGGAGAAGAACCAAGAGAACCATATACACATTAACAATATTGTGAGATGATCAACTCTCAGCAGTTCAGAGAGCTAGGGCAACTGTATTAGACTGACTATGGACAATATTATCCCCATACAGAGGAAGAAAAACAAGACAAAACAAAAAAAAAGGAAGAACCAACCCTTCAGAATCTGATGAACACTTTATAAAAATGATCTCTTATGTATCTCTTTCCCTTAATCCTAATTCATCATACCCAAAATGACTAATATATTTATCCAAAATATGTATGTAAAATGCTAGCCTTATTGTTTGCTGCTGAGGGGAGGGGGGATGGGTAGGGAGCATGGAAGGAAATTTTATAATTTAAAAATATATATATGTATATGAATAAAAATAAAAGAAATAGTGTATATAAACAAAAGATTGCTTTTCCTCAGTATTTTTTGTGTTTTCCTTCACTAAGTTGCTGCCTCAGTTTTCATAATTTTCCCATATCACTCTCTTTTTTCTTTCAATTTTGCCCTTACTTGATTTTTCTTTACTTCCTTTATGTGGTTTTCAAAGCTCTTCCATGATCTGAAACAAATTCGTATTTTTTCTTGGAGGCTTTGGATGTAGGAGCTTTGACTTTGTTACCTTTTTGGTGTGCATTTTGGTCTTCTTTATCACCATATGTTTTTTCTTCTATTGTTTTGCTCAATTCCCCAGTCTATGACGACTTGATCTTAACTCTTTGTTAAGATAGGGCTCTGCTTCCAGACCTCTCACCCCAGAGGTTGCCAAGGACAACTTAGAAATCAGCAGAAAAAGTCTACTACATCAGAGTGAGAATGGAGAACATTTCAGTCTATCCTCAGCAGTACAGATCTGGCCCCAGTGGTCCAGGAGCAATCCTTGGGAGCCCCTGAATCAGCAGCTTCCAGATGGTAAACAGATCACAAGGAAATTAAGGTGTCTCATTGAGGTAATTCTATGTCATTTTGGCCTAAAGAGGTCTGGAAAAATGACTGCTCAAACATTCTTCTTTGTCTGTTGTCGGTTGATTTTTTTAAAGAAGTTTACAAGTTAAAATGAAAATATCTTTCATACTCAAACAAGGTATCTCTTAAATTTATTTACAATTACATATAACTCTTTTGCATGCCATTAAGAAGATGACAATTCCATGTTCCATGGAGGGTTGCTATTATGTAAGTTATAATAGAAGGAAAACTAATTTGTTCACCTAATACATTTGCAAGTATTATATGAAATGACCAACAACGTCTAAGCAAACTGACAAGTTTTTATTAATGGTATTCTCTGAAGTCTCCTCTTGGTAAATGGTAGTATTTTATTAGTACCATGCAGCCTAGGGATACTATAGTCTCTTCAGTGAAGTTCATAACCATAAAAAAAGCCTGTATCCTTATGCAAAATTTAAAGACAGTGTTTAAGGAAAACATATATTACTCAGACTAGACAATCCATCTAGTGAATGTGTCTTGTGAGCAAGCAATGAGCTAAACACAGACTTTAATGTAGGATCTGAACAGGGGGATTGCATTTAGAACTTTTTATAGTGCCCCAATATTTCCATAAAGTGCTTTTAAGGATTTTCAATATCCATAATGCCACAAATATATGTCTTTTTCCACAATTATATTTCTAGTGATTTTATATATCTACAAATAATGTTATGATTTTGAAACAACAAAAAGTATAAACAACTGAGGAGAATGGAAAAAAAAAAGACCTACTTACTGACAAGTAGGCCACATCATCAAAAATGATTTGTAGGTCAGAAATGGAATAAAAGCCATTATTAAGTATATATATATATATATATATATGTATATATATATATATATAATATTTATATTGTAATAGGAAACTACTGAAGAGAGAGAGAGCTAATGGATAGTACAAATTATGACAAGGTCCATATAAACCCAGAGACTTTGTGTTTCGAGCTCACAAGCCATAATAAAGATTGAGAAATGCTTCTTGGGGAAACAAACATTTAAACTGAAATAACAAAGATAAAATGCTGATATCACAATTTTTTTAAAAACAGTAAGGTAAGTTCAGAGATCTTTGAGGGGCAAGGGTAAGAAAAAAGTCAAATAGGACAGGAAAATGTAGAAACATTGTATTCTTCATAAATTCATACCCATATTCATTAATTCACATACCTATCAAAGCAGAACTAAAGAGTGCTAGGATGCTATCTTTTTTTGTTTTTATTCCACATTGTCATTGAGTATTATTCATGTCATCTAGGTGTACCAGCTTTAGCAATATTATCAATGTAAATTTTTATTTTAGTCTATGAGAGCAAAACAAATTCAGAAGAATTAAGCTAGTCTTTGGGAAAAGAAATATGTAAAGTTGGGTAATGAATAGGAGAAAAAAAGTCAATGAGATAAAAAAATCTCAATAGGGTAGTATTAATAGAGTTCTTATCTGTTAATAGATGGAATGATTCTACATAGGGATCATTCAATCAACCTTGTCTAAATTAATATAGACTATCTTTACAATGCATCTTGCCTTTACAATTTCTTTTCTTGGATATCTATTTGATTTAGGTTCTTCTAAGAGCTTACCTGAAACAACTTATTCAGAGGACTTTGAGAAATTATATAATATTTCAGGAGAGATTTTATTCACAGATTCAGAAAACAAAGTCATTTTTTTTAACTTGTCAGATACTAAATCCAAAGTAGGCCATTTAACTTAGGAGGAAAATGTGTGGGAAGAAATTTGCTGAGAACTTTTGTTCCGCAATTCAATGGTACAAAAAGGAAACATTTGTATATAATCAGAAAAAAAAGAATTTGTCATATTTTTTTAAAAAATGATAGCTCTTAAAAGCACATAAAGTAACTTTTTTTAACAAGTTCCACAGAGATGGTAAATTATCTTCTTTTTGAGACTCAGCTTATAGCTAAATGAAGACATTTTTCTATGAACATCCTCATCCCTATACTCATCCTTCTGTCTAATTCAAGTAATGTCAACTCAACTGCTGTAATTATCCTATAGAAAATGTTAGCCATATTTTAAATTTCATTCAATAATTATAGAGACAGAAAAACATATGTTTTTGATTACTTAATTACCAGATAAATTAAGCTTAAGGATATGACTCAGATTCTTTAGAGGACCCAGGATACTGAATAGAATCACCTTGGGTTAAAGTTGTTACTTAAAGGAAAATGGCAAAATGAAGGAAATGCTTAAGAAGAGAAAGAATTTTGAGTGAAAGAGACCAATCACCTCTCCATTTTCCACTTATTTATTGTCATAGCAGCACTTTGTTTTGGTCCCCTATATTCATTCATGCCTCCCAAAGTAATTGTTTTATTTCCTTATTCATCAAGTGAATGGAAGAATGAGAAAATTGGAAAATGGAAGTGTTGAATGAACCAATAGAAAATAATGGAGAGACAACTAAGGTCTGAGAAAATTGGAAAATAAGAAGAAAATGGATGAGAGAATGACAGGTAGGGAAATAGAGATCCTGAATGAAGCAGTAAAAATGGAAAGCAGCAAGAGAATGTACCAGAAGATAAGAAAAGTGATGAAGGGATGAGATATAAGATGAATAGGGAGAAGAGAAAATGGGAATAAAGGCATATAAGAAATGAAGGCAAGTTAATAAAAAAAAAGAGGAATGGTGAGAAAGACTACTTATTTCTATTTGACCTTCTGCATAGATTTTGCCTACTATAAATAAAATGATGACTTTCTGTTTCTATTTCATTATTCTTATATTCTTACAGAGCTCAATAACAAGAAAATAAGAAGGTAGATTAATAGTATAAAGAAGGTGAGCAAAGAAATAGGAAGAGGGTGCTATACAGAGAACGTAAGGATATGACAATGATATACTAAGCATTCTGCTTCCAACTTCCATTCAACTGCTCATGTTCATCATACAGCTCAAAAGTCCCAATCAATATTTTCCTAATCCTACAATGTCACTCCTTATTGTTTTCCTCATTTAGAATGAACATGGGTAGGACAAAATGGGAAGCAAGGTCTCCAGCATGAGCAAGGAAGTTATAAATGGAAATAAATATGCAGGACAGGGAATGAGTCTAAAATCAAACCAGTACAGAAGCAAAATCCCATTCTTGGTGATTTATAATTGAAAGAGCATTGACTTTGGATTCAGAGGACTTACAATGGAATCTCAACTCTGCTTCTTATACTTTTATCAATTTGGATAAATTGCTTTGATTCTTTGAGCCTCAGTTTTTTGTTTGTGGGTTTTCCCCCCCATAAAATTTGATGATTAGAATAGATAGCCTTTAAGGTATTTCTAGTTCTAAAACTATGTTGCTATAAAATCTCAAATTATATATGCTATATGTAAATTGGATTGTAAAAAATAAACTATGACCTTATTATATATATTTTATGGTTGTTAGGACCTATTATTTATTTATATGTTTTACTTAAAAATAAATAAAAGTAATTTCTTGAGCTCTTGTGGTTATTCATGGCTTCCAGTTTTTTTCTTTTTTTTCCCCAATCATTACTTTTATAACCTCTGATTCTGTATAATAGGAATAGTTCATTGACATATTTTTATCAATTCCCCATATTTTTATCAGTGATACTTAAGGAAAATATTTCCCCACATGATTCTCTTATTTTATCTGCATTGACTTTATTCACCAAAAGTCTTACGATTTTACATAACCAAAATTTTTATATATTACAATCATCTCTCCTTTGTTGTTAAGAACTGTGTCCATATCTATAATTGTGAAAGATAAGGTACCCCATTTTATTCCTGTCATTGGAAAGAGGAAGGGAAGTCCAGCACAAATGAACTGCTAAAGCAGTTGTCTTGAAAACTATTAACCTACAGATGCATCTCATCTTTCCTTTCTTTTTTGCTTTTTCTTAACGTTTTTTTTTAAACTAGATCTCCAATCTTGCTCACGTTGGAAGAGCAGTGGCCACTCATGGATTCAATTCCACTGTAGATTTGAAGAGAATATTTGACCTACTGCATGTACTACCTTGGAGGGCTTCCTGACTTAAGATTCAGTTACCTGTCCACTATGCTATCTACCTGCCCTGCCCCTTAGGAATTAACATTTTGCTGCTGAAAATAGTGAAGATACCTAAGCAATTTTAGCTATTGTATACAGTAGAATTTTTGAGACTGATAGATCTTCAGAAATCCAAACTATGGACATCTATCAGTCTCAAAAATTCTACTGTGGAAACCTAGAGTATGATTACTCCCTGAAAAATCTCCCTTTTTTAATAGGAAAAAAATGAGTTTATTAGAGAAAAACTTTATTTTCTAGATTAACAAATATAGACTGTAGCAATGGAATAGAGCTGGAACCAGCTCTTAGGAACAAAAAACTGGAAAAGAGCAGGTCCCAAAAGGTTGATGGGGAGAAGCACAAAATTATATTCTTGTTTTATAATCAGTCACTTTCATTTCTATTTTATTTTATTTTAGGTTTTTTAATACCTATTATATAGTATACTACTAGTAGTGACTAGAACTCTATATGTAAAATCGATACATTTATGAAAGGTGCAAGGCTTCAGACAATTATAGGAAGTCAGAATAGAATCTTGTGATTCAGACAGTGCTAGCTCCTAGAACTGTTGCAGTTCCAAGAAACAGCTCCACTGCCCCACCTCTTGGCTTCACTCCGTATCAGTACGTTTCAAGTCCAGTGGTTTGATTTTAACAAAATTCAATTAGGATAAAAAAAAAAATGTTAAGAATATTTTCCTTTATTTTCTGACTATAGAAAGGGAGCTTTTATTGTACATATTGTTTTATTCTTGAATTGTTTTTAAATTTTAATGATTAAAATAGTTTTTCTTTGATATTTATAAGTCTTAAATTCCTATGGTATGTTAAACTAACACACTTTGAACTTGCTGAATAAAATCAAATTTAGGCTTATTTCACAATGTTTACTGTGAGTAGTTTTTAATTGTTTTGTTTGTTTCTGCTATTGTGCATTTTGATTTTTCAATGGGCTTTGTTAGGTTTAGTTTTATTTTTAAACAAGGAAAAGATGTGAGGGACAGCTAGGTGGCACAGTGGAAAGAGCACTGGCCCTGGATTCAGGAGTACCTGAGTTCAAATCCAGCCTCAGACACTTAATAATTTCCTACCTGTGTGGCTTTGGGCAAGCACTTAGCCCCATTAACCTTGCAAAAAAAAAAAACTAAAAAAAAAGATGTGGAATAAATAAAGCACAAGATAATGGACTGGTTAGAAATATATTGTTCCCTTTCCCCTACCACCTCCCCCACCCCAAGATAGAAAATTTGCTTTAAAAATTTTTTTAAGTATATTTAAGGCAATGGGGTTAATTGACTTACCCAAGGTCACACAGATAGGTAATTATTGAGTGTCTGAGACTGGATTTGATCTTCCTAACTCCAGGACCAGCTCCTAGAATCTGTTTTTAAAAATAAAGTGGAGATTTCTATTGATGTAATGGAAACACTAAGATACATAATAGAAGAAAATGAGGCCACAAATGCAGGATGCACAATTTCACTCTTGACAATCTAGGAAAAGTTTGTATTACGAAAATAAGAAGAAAGAAAACACGTTGCATTTAAAGAATAGTCAGTTAAGGGCAGAAGTAAATGAAGTTTTAATTTTCAAATGGAGGTACATTGAAATCAGAAAGCCCCCTAATAGATTTTTTGATTATATCTGTAAAGAGGTCAGTATTACTGGAGGCAAGCATTATTTGGTTATCCATGAAATATATGTCTTTATATTTAAGAGGTTTCATTGGAGAATGACTTTGACCCTATGGAATTAAAGTTATAAAATAAAATGAGAGGAGTAATCATAATTAGAAATTAGAAGATTTTGTAAAAAGTACCTTAAGCTTATCCTATTACAACTTTCAGCAATAAGGAGTGTTTCCAGTTGAAGTGAATGAGAAAGGGTTCAGTCTTTTATAATAACAGAACTTAGGCAACTGCATGAAAAATTTAAACAAGATATTGATGAAAATTAGAATAGTAGCTAATGAGATAATGATCTAATGAGGTCCATTTTAGAGTATTAATCAGTTGCAGAATTCTATTGACAAGGAGAAATTATAGATTCTTTGCTCTTGCAAAATCAATGGAATCAATTAAGTCCCAAGTGAAGATAGTCTTTTCTTTATCCCTCTTCAAGTGTCTAAGGTGGAGAATCCTTCATACTTGGCCATATCAGACAAATTTCCTCTAGAGGTAATTCTACCATGGAGATTAGTAAGGCAAAGAATGAAATCCTTTTAAAAAAATATAGGCTTGATTATGGTTCCTTCTCTAAGATACTCTAATTTTTATTATCAGTTTGATTTGGGTATTATTACATAACAACTTTTAGGTAAAACCTCCACCCCAAATTGTAGTTATGGGTCTTTATAGTTAGACCACCAAATAAGTCTACAGAACAAAGGGGGAAGTTAAAGGGGGAAATTGGTATAGTTCTAGCAGCCCTCAGGAAAAAATAACAAAAAATAACAACAAAAATCATGTCTGTGCCAAAAGCATAAAGCCCTTTGAAACTAAGGGAGTAACCATAGTGCTCATTATCAGGTACCATGGATAGAGAATAATGATATTCTTCCTTAAGCAAGCTTTATGTATTGATTTTAAGACATAAGGTAGCTAAGACATTCATTGTTATGAATGGGGCAATGAATAGAGCACTTGGAATCTGGAAGACTTGGGTAAGTCACTAGATCTCTATCTACCTGATTTTATTCATCTGTAAACATGAGGATAATGATAGTATTTACTTTCAGTTCTGTTGTAAATATAAAATGAGACAATATTTGTAAAATACTTAAAATCTTAAAATGCTATATAAATATTGTTATTGCTATTGTTCTGCCAGTTTATCCAGGATCAGGGTACTACAGGTCTTGCAACTTCAACAAAGCTTGAAAGCATCTATTCAACTTGTTTTATCTCTATTCCAATTTAGTCAGCTGCCTATCATATCTTGTTTCAAAGAAGCAAAAAATTTTATGTTCAGATTTGGGGAATTATTGTAATGAATTCCCCAGAACAAAATCCTAAATTGCCTCCAAATATCAAACTAATTTAACTTAGGATTCCTGGAAGAATCAAAAGTTCATATTGCCTGACTTCTTATAATGTAGAAAGAGGAAGATGTCAAAGATATAAAGGATAACTATATACTGTCAACTGGGAGTCTAGCATACTTCATTATATAAATTTTTTTTGACAACCAGGCCTGGCCTACATAAAGAATTTTAGAATAAGAAAGAAGTGAATAATTACAGCAATTCCTCTAGTCATCCCTGATCAGGTTAGCATAGAAGACAAGGTAATCCAGGCTTCAGGGATTATTGTTTTTGATCTTTTTCATTCCAGTGACCGAACACAATGAAAGCCATTTTTTTTTGACTTGGGAAGAAATTCAGTTTGTTTTCACCATCCATCTCCAGAACTATTTGAACTCTAATATATATTATTACTACCTAGGTGACAGAAACCTGAAAAAGTTCCCTCTTACTGAGGGCACTATTGTCTATCATTTTATCAACAATGAAATAATGCTGACTGGGAATGAATAAGGACAAGTTGATAGGTGTTTTTGATCAAATGTTAGCTGACATGAGTTAAAAGAGGACAGATATCAATCTAAATAAAATGCTAGAGTTCTTCTCATTCAGTTAAGTTTTAGTGATAGAAGGGAGATCTTAGAAATTCTAGATGTAGTCTATAATAATTTATTGACATGCTATGCTATAGACTTCTTTCCTCTCATTATCTTCATATATTTGAATTCTTACATGGTGCAAAGACCAGATTTTCTGCTTAACTCTAAAGAACAGAATGGTTGAATCAGTTCATAACTCCTTCAACTATGCATTAATATCTCATTTCTTGCATTTTCTTTAACATTTGCCATTTTTCTATTCTATTAGCTAATTTAACAGGTAAAAGATAATACTTCAGAATTGTTTTTAATATGCATTTCTTCAGTCTATAGTGAATTAGAACTTTTATTTAAATATGACTACAGATAGCATTGATAGAATCATCTGAAACCTTCATTTTTTGATCATTTCGCAGTTGGAGAATAGCTTGTTTTTAAAGACTTGACTGAGTTCTATTTGTTTGAGAAATGAGATGTTTTGCTTCAAAATATTTTTCCCAGTTACACTTCCTTATTCTATTCTCTCTCTTTCATTCTGTCTCCTCAAAAGTGTTTTGTTTCTGACTAATTCCTCCCCAAATCTGCTCTCCCTTCCATCATTGCCCCTTTCTCTTAACCCTTTCATCTCTTACTTAACTGTGGGGTAATATAGATATCTATACCCAATCAATAGTGTATATTATTCCCTTTTTCAACTAAGTCTGATGAGAGTAAGTTTTACTCAATTTCCCTCGTAATTCCCTTCAACTTTACTGTAAAAGCTATTTCTTTCATCTAACATAATTTACCCCCATTCTACCCCTTTACCTTTCTTCCAGAATATTCCTCTATCTCTCCTTAATTTTATTTTAGATATCATCCCTTCTTTTTCAATTCATACTTGAGAAAGTTCATAGAGTTATCAGTGTCCTCTTCCCATACCATAATATAAACAGTTCAACAATATTAAGTCCTGTATGATTTTGCTTTCCTGTTTACTTTTTTATGCTTCATTTGAGTCTCATATTCAGAAGTTCAAATTTACTGTTCCCTTCTGATCTTTTCATCAGGCAAGTTTGAAAGCAACTTTTTTGTTGAATGTTTTCCCCTGTAAAAGTATGTTCACTTTTGTGGATAATTGATTTTTGGTTGTAATCTAAGCTCTTTTGCCTTCTGGAATATCATATTCCCACCCCTCAGATTCTTTAATATAGAAACTGCTAAATTTTGTGTTACTTGAACTTTGATTCCAGGATACTTGAATTGTTTCTTAATACTTGTAATATTTTCTCCTTTACCTGAGGGCTTTGGAATTTGGATAATATTAGAGTCAAAGACAGATAGATGCTCTATGACTTGACCCCAACCTAGTGACATCATTTTGCTCTTCTCTGAAAATCAAAGACAACTAACTAAATTTGTGCCAGTTAATGTGACTTAGATTTAGTTGACTGATGCTCCTGTTTAGATCCCTCCATAATCTGTTTCTCAAGTCTTCAATATGATATTAAGATTTAGGCCCTAGGCAAGGAATTTATTATCTTTATCTCTCCAGTTCTTGTTCTCTTACAATACTTCAACCTCAACCCACTGATCATGGATTAGAAAAATTTTCCTAATTTTCTGAATCCCAATAAGATTAGTTTGCAACTTGAAATGTTAAGAAATACACTTTGAACTTTGGAAGTCTTTATGATCTAGTCTCATAGAAATGTCCTGATCTATATTTCTTTGTTTTTAAATTGATATTTTATTTTTCCAATTACATGCAAAGGTGGTTTTCAACATTCATCTATTTGTAAGTTTATGAGTTCTACATTCTCCACCCCATTCCTTTCCCTCTCCCCCTCCACTTGGCTGTAAATACTCTGGTAAAAGTTGTACATGTAAAATCTTGTTTAACATATTCCCATATTAGTCCTATTGTGAAAAAGGAATTAGAATGAACAGGAAAATATGAGAAAGGAAAAACATAAAAGAAATTTTTTTTTTTAAAGTGAACATGGTTTGCTTTGCTCTGCATTCAGGCTTCATAATTTTTTTCTCTAATGTGGATGGCATTATTCATAAAAGTTCTCCCAGGGTTGTCCTTGATTGCTGAACTGCTTAAAGGAAGTGCATCCAGTTGGTCATCTCCCAATTTTGTTGCTAAAGTGTACAATGTTCTTTTGTTTCTGTTTAATTCACTCAGCACCACTTTATGCAAATCTGTCATGCTTTTTTTATTTTTGGCAAGTCAAATAGGGTTAAGTGGCTTGCCCAAGGCCACACAGCTAGGTAATTATTAAGTGTCTGAGGCTGGATTTGAACTCAGGCCCTCCTAACTCCAGGGCTGGTGCTCTATCCACTGGACCAACTAGCTGCCCCTTGTCATGCTTTTCTAAAGTCTGACTACTCATGATTTCTTATAGAACAATAGTACTTCATAACATTCATATATCATAGCTTATCTAGCTATTCCCCCAATTGACTGGTAACTCCTCAGTTTTCAGTTCTTTGCCATTACAAAATGAGTAGCTGTCAGTGTTTATGAGCATTTAAGACTACCTATTTTTTGTGTTCTGTTTGGGGTATCAACCAAGAAGTGGTATTGCTGAATCAAGGGCTATGCACAGCTGTTTTGCCCATTGGTTATAGTTCCAAATTGCACTGCAGAATGGCTCTACATTAGTATCCTAATTTTTCTACATTTTCCCCATCACTGATCATTTTCTTTGCTTGTCATCTTAGCCAATCTGATAAGTGTGAGGTGATACCTCAGAGTAGGCTTAATTTACATTTTTTCTAATCAAAAATGATTTTAAACCTGTTTTCAAAAGACTAAAAATAGTTTTTATTTCTTCATCTGAAAGTTGTCTATTCATATCCTTTGAATCTTTATCATTTGGGGAATGACTTGTAATCTTATAAATTTGATTTATTTCTCTATATATTTTAGAAATGAGTTGTTTTTCAGAAACATTTGCTGTGAAAATTGTTTTCTAGCTCTCTGAATTCCTTATAATCTTGGCTGCATTAGTTTTATCTGTGCAAAATTTTTTAAATTTAATATAATCAAAATCATCCATTTTGCAATTTATAATTTTTTCTATTTCTTGTTTGGCCATAATGGGAAAAAGTTTTAAAAATTGAACTGTCCAAAGCAGAATGGTCTGCTCAAGAAGTACCAGATTTGCTATCTTTAATGGTTTTTAGGCAAGGACCACACAATCGATTGTCAGATTGATTTTAAGACTATTGAAAAAAATTCAAAGACATCAGACTCTTGAGATTTGACTGAGATTCCACATCATACTGATTTAACTTTGACTCCTATTTATTGAATTATTCATAAGTATGCCTCTTTTTGATGGGAAATGGAACTTATGAGAAAGATTTAAAGAGGGCTGTCATATAGTCTCTCCACTTGCGCTTTTAAGATATTGTGGAAGTTATCTTCTTTAGAGACCTCCATTCATAAGGGTCAGTCTTAAAGAAGTCTTTATTAGGCACTAAAGGGTTTCCTCATCTACAAACTCCTTCAAAGCAGGCAATTGCTTTTCCATTTTTGTGCCCATATTTTTCCTGAAAAGAGGAAGCAGGATCACATGGATGACATGAACCAAGTCCTTTCTAACCTGGTAGGGTACAATAGGTCTCTACTGTTCAATGAAAATGTTATATGCTTTCCTAGGTCCCTTGGACCTTAGGGTTCTATGTAAAAAATAAAACAAAAACCATGACCAGTTTAAAGACTGAAAATAGTCATAACACCAGTACTTTATCCCCTCCATTAACTATCCTAAAGGATCTCTCACTCTAAGGATTAAATTTCTCTAAGACAGTTCACATGACTTAATTATGGTATTGCCCTCTATAAGAAAGATTTATGCAACTGAACTTAAGCAGTCATTAAGTTACTGGAGATACCCTAAGATGGTACCTACTTCCTTTCTCTGCAGAATTACTAGGACTCTTTACAGATATCCTAAACACTGTTGGATCTTTAAGGCCCTCACTGCTGCACAATACAGTGAAACCTAGATCTGTGTGCTGTCTACACTTCCCCACTTCCACTTTCACCCCCGTTTCCCCCAAATTTTCCTCCTGAAAAGGTTCTAGCATTTGAGAGTGATTTTTAAATTCTCTGTGTTTGAAAGTGTGTTCCCTTTGACTTTACCTTCCATTTTTCTATATATTTCTTGTATTTACATGTTATCTTACATTTTGAGTGTGAGCTCCCTGAAGGTAAGGACTTTGTTTGTATTGCTTTTATTTGTATCTCCAGCACTTAGTAGAGTTCCTGGCACATGACTGATTAATATATGTTTGTTACTAGCTGACTAACATGATTTATGATAAAGATCATATGAATAAGAGAAAAGATCAGGAAGATTGCACACCCTGTGAGCAACGATGAGCTTTGCTGATGTTGACATTTTTCTTTCAGCTTGTACCTGGGTGTAACCCACTTTCACCATCATGCACCCCAACAAACATCCCATAGAGAATACAGAAGAGGAAGTGCAGCAAGTTTTGGGACTCCTGGACACCCACCTAAAGAGTTGGAATTTTCTGACTCTGGCTGACATCACAGTGGTGTTCACCTTCTTGTGACTCTCTAAGCAGGTAGGCCTTTTCCAACACCAACTACTGGTTCCTCACTTACAATCAGCATCTCCAGTTCTGGGAGGTTTGGGGAGAGGTGAAGCTCTGTGAAAAGATGGCCCAATTTGATGTTAAGAAACTTGTCAAGAGCCAACCTAAGAAGGAGACTCCCTCCAAAAAGAGGAAAGGATAGCAAGAAGACAAACAGAAAGCACAGGTCTAGTAGAAGGAGGAGAAGAAGGCCATCAACTGCTCCTGACCTGAGGAGAAGATGGATGATGGATGAGTATGAGCAGGCTCTGGAGTCCAAGTCCAAGAATCCCTTTGTTCACCTGCCCAAAACTAGCTTTGTGTTGTATGAAGTTAAAAAAAAAAACTCCAAAGAAGACAAGCTGATCGTGGCCCTGCTGTACTTCTGGTAGTATTTCAATTGTAACAACTGGTCCCTATGGTTTTGAGTAATGTTTCTCCCAAGAGTTCAGCCAGCACCTGGACAAGTTGAGAAATAATTTCTTTGCCAGTGACATCCTTTTTTGGCACCAATAGCAAAGACATTTCTGGATTCTGGGTTTCCCACTAAGTCCAGAATGGCTGGCATATCAGGAATAAACTGCATCCTTGCAGTGAGGAGGTCCAGACCATGGTCTGAGAGTACTTCTCCTGAAAAGAGTACTGCCAGCATGTGGGAAAACCCTTTTTTTTCTTATTTTTTGTTTTTTTTTTAGGTTTTTGCAAGGTATTGGGGTTAAGTGGCTTGCCCAAGTCCACACAGCTAGGTAATTATTAAGTGTCTGAGACCAGATTTGAACTCAGGTACTCCTGACTCCAAAGCCAGTGCTCCATCCACCTAGCTATGCCTATGTGGGCAAACCCTTCAATTGTGCAACATCTTTAATTGAACATCCTCCCCTGCTACTATATAGGTACTCTTTCCTCCTGGATAAGGAACTGCTAGTCATTAAGGAAACTCAACCCAGAAAAAAAAAATGAAAACTTAGTTCCCTTAAGAGATATCTTCTGCTAAACTAAAACACCAGATTGATGCACTTATAAGAAAAATAAAGGTTGGAAATTGAGTTCATCATGGATCTGGCAATAAGATCTGGGTGTCTATGTTCCTATAGACACAGGCCCATACAATCCCCTCAGGAACATGGAGACTCCAGCCCACAGGCCAGATGGTCTGATGTTACCAAGGCAAATTCAGGTAGAACTCAAAATTCAATAAATCTAAGAGCTTGGGGGGGGGGGGGGGTAAATTAATTAAATATTTGACCAAATATAGCTCACAAATAATGCTATAAACATCCAAAAGACCCTTAGCAGAAAAACTTTCTCCATTCCTAGGTAGTCTAGGTGGCCTAGACCAAGAATGAAGTGACTATTTCTATCTAATAATCCTATTCCTGGTATAGTATCCATTGCTGAGGAATAAGTATGGCATAATTTCATATGATCCTTGACCTTCCTCTAATCAGCAAATTGAATATTTTGTTCCTCATCTCCCAACTAAGGTCAAGAAATTTGCACTTACTTTGGTCAATAATTATTCAGGATATAGGATTGCAATGCAAATTGCCTCTGCTATCCAACATTATAGTCCTCTTTATTTTTAGCTACATGTTTTTCCTGCTTTAATTTGAGTCTATTTTCATTTTAGTTGGTCTTCTGTAGACACAGGGAACAAACTGATCTGTAACTCTCTACTAAAAACAAAACAAGATAAAAATCCTTTAAATGAAGTTGAAGATTCAATGCTTTAGGCAATTAGGTGACTTCCTATTTTATGAATCTTCATCAAGGTCATACCCATTATTTTTCTCATGGTGATTTCATTAGCTTTAAAGTATTTTCTATGCAGATGTTTTCCTTAACCATGTATCCTGACTTAACCTTTATCCTTAACTTATCTTTCATCACTAACTGCCTTTTAGACATTTCACATTTGATAAGTGATAGGAGTTCTTCATGACATCCCACCTTCTTCATTAAACCTTTAATATTCCTTCTTCACTAGTGCCTTCTCTCTGACTTTGCATTCCATCTTTCTATTAGACATTTCTTAACTATATGTGTTAACAGGCAAGTCATCTTCATTTTGATTACAAGTTTCTTGAAGGTAGAGACTGTTTGCATTGTTTTCTTTGTATCCCCAGCACTTAATAGAGTTTCTAGGACATGTTAAGTGATTAATATATACTTGCTTATTGGAAGACTAGCACAATTAATAATGGTAGGGACTATTTGGATAAAAGAAGTGATTAGGAAGATTAAAAAATTATTTTGTCATTATGTCTCAATCATGTTAATTTTCTCCTTCCCTCCTATCCTACTGACCTCTCTTCTGTTAAAGAAAAAAAAAGATCAAAGAAAAGCATCAGATATAAATACTACATCTGACAATGCAAAATCATTTGTTAATCATGATGCCTCATTTATCCACCATCAGAGGAAGATAAAGTTCATTATGTGGTCTTTGGATAGATTTTTAGTAACTTAATTAAAGTTCATGGTAGTGATGTTCTCATTTACATTGCTGTGTATAGTACTCTCATGATTCCGTTTATTTAACCAAATCTCCCATATTTCTTTGAAATGTTCATATGCTGTACGAAGTATTCTACTGTTTTAAGGAAGCTGATGCCATAGTTTTTCAAACATTGACTCTAGAATCAGGAAGACCAGAGGTCTAATCTGACTCTCATATATTTTTTTTAGAATTGCAACCCTGGGAAAGTCATTTTACCTCTTTTTACCTCATCATTTTCAACACTAAGGTGGGGTGGTGGTAAAAATAATACCTATCTTGCAGGTTTGTTGTGAGGATTAAAACAAATAATATTTGTAAGAACTATTTAACACAATACATGGAATATATTAGTTACTGCTACATAAATGCTTATTCCCTTCCTTTTCCTCTACCATTACATTCTTGTGCCATAATTCTTTTGCTATTTTAGTACATAATGGAGTTTTTAATGTCTTTGACTTTATGACTTTCATAGGGTATATCAGTAATGTGGCCACTGAGTCAAAGTGTATGAAAATTTAGTCATTTTTCTTGTATGTTGAAAGCAATTGAGGAATGCCAATGATTTCTGAGTTTAAACCTAGCACCTCGATAACTTACACTAAATTTTACTTCCTAGGGACTTGAGATGTACTGAGAGAGAACTATAATGAATCCCCTTGAGATGCCTAGGGAGAGGCTATTTAATTAAATACTTAAGAAGATTTATAAACTTAGCAATTTTTTGGATTTCAGATTATAACACCTGATCAATTTGTGCTACTCAATCAAGAGGAAGTTCACATCAGATGTAGTTTGTCTCAGGTCAAGTCCTTTAGTCCTATCAGTTTAGTCTGTAATCTCAGATTTCCTATTTCTTTTCTATAAAATATAGATAAAAATACCTAAAGTCCTTTCCTCACAGTGTCATTGTGATTATCAAATTAATTTTTATTCTATGTAAAGCACTCTACAAAATTTAAATCATTGTATACTTGGCAGCTAATATTGTTTTAATAAAGAAGGATTTGGATTTTTTCAATGGAACAACAGAACTGCTCAGACTAAAAATTCAATCAGAAGCTGTCCATAGACATTGAATATGACATTAAAAATATTTATTGACTGTCACCAAATTTCATAGAAATGTATGACCATCTGGCTTGCTAAATAAATAAGAGTTCAAGAGTTTGATTTTATTTTTCTTTGTGTTCATGATTGATGTGTTTGTGGAGGACTTGGGGAATTGGGGTAGAGATGAAGAAAGGAGTAGAATGACAGACCTGTAATTTCTCTGGTGCAAAAAATTTCTAGTAAGGAAACTGCCTCTACCAACATGGATCAATAATTGTTCTGCAGTTTGTTGTCCTAGATAGTTGCCTGGGTTACAGAGAGATTCAATGAGTTATGGTGCTCCCACAAATAGAAAATATCAGAGTTAAGACCCTAACCAGTCTGACTTCCTATCTACTATGCCAATTGTTTATGATAGTGTTTTTTAGATTCAATTTAGAAAGAGTAGAAAGAGAGACATCTGATAATAGTGAATTAGTATCTTTCATGTTCATTACATGATATTATATGAGGATATAGGAGGATGATGATTTCCCTGGTGTAGTGAACTTCTAAGTGAGGAAACTCCCTCTACCAAAGTAAGTTGACAAGTTCTCTGCCACTCACAGTCTTAAAGAGTTACTAGATCATTGAAAGGTAATGTTACTTGAGCACAGTCATACAACCATTTATGAAAGGCAAATCTAGAACCCAGTTATTCCTGTTGGAAACTCATTCTCTCATCACTGTGTCCAATATATGACAGTTACATGTTCTACAACATAGGTTGAGTATTTCTGTGCTTATATTCCTCAACTGAATCCACATTTATTCTCATATATATAATACTGTTATTGCTGTTGCTGTTTAAATAAGTGTTCAAATATCAAATGTTAAGTGCAAGACCATATCATAAAGAGTTTTAGGGAGAGGCACTGAAACTTTACAGCATTTTAAAAATACTTTTAAAGTTACTCTACTTACTGACTTTCCTTAGTAGTTTTTTGGATGGTTGTTTTTGCTTAGTTTTGAGACTGAGTCTCCTTACCTCAGGCTAGAAGTGCATCAGACACTCATAAATCCAATCTAAATGCTGACACTATCTCATTTCCAAGTTGCATTAGGTTCCATCACATTGGTGCCAGACATGCTATGGATAAATACTTAGCCATATTGTAGCTCAGAACTCCTGAACCATCCCCATTAGCAGGAATTGGAGGCATTTATCACATATCTAACCCCTCATAATTTTTTTGACATTACTCAGAAGGTACAAATCTGTGTGATGTGGCTTTCTGAGAGTTAGAAATAGATTAAATAGAAATTTTAGAACAAGAAAACATACATAGCATCTAGATAGGAATAGAAGCAACCATATCACTTGTTTTGGCCAGAAACATAGTCTTACATGCTTCTATGCAGCAGATAATGCTCAAAGGTAATCAATGTATTTAATTCTGCATCTATAATGATTTTTAATTGATTCTAATTTCCTGTTCTAAATTTGGAATAAATTATAGAGCACAGAAACCATATAGGAAAATTTATAACTATACTTGCTGTAGTTATATGTATAAATAATGTGACTTTTGTTTTTATTTTTTCAGTCAACTCAATAAAGTCAAAAGTCAATTATATCATTTTACAGATAAAAATAGTGAATACCAGTCATGTCAGTATAAACAAAGCAAACAATTTATGTATATTTTGCAACTATGAATATCATGCAGACTCAATGAATTATTCATTACATGAATATAGTAATTGTACAGTGGATCAAAGTTCATAAGAGAGACCTTAATTTTACAAATGCAAACAATTGATGATATCAAGATTGGAACTGAAGAGGGAGGTTAGGGCTGGATAAGTAATTCTCAGAACTATCTAGTCAAAACCGTTCAATTAATTGGAAGAAATGAGACCAAAAGAAAGAAAGTAGCTTGATCAAAGCCACATACACACACACACACACACACACACACACACACACACACACACACACACACACACATACACAGTCAGAAGTAGTAGGGCTGAGATTCAAAAGTACATCATCTGAGTTCAAGCACTGTTCATAGGATCTCTAAAATATTCATTGTGCTCAAAATTAGTTGACTGATTTCACCAAATGTTTGCATCTGTATCTCTATTTCTGTCAATCAATGCTAACTGGAGCCTAAATAGTTTTCTTGTCTTCAACAATACTGGATAAATTCTTTATTCTTACTAAGATGTTAAATAGATTCAGGTAAAAATAAATAAAAGCTTTTGTCCTCCAAATTATTTTTTTTTTTAGATTTTTGCAAGGCAAATGGGGTTAAGTGGTTTGCCCAAGGCCACACAGCTAGGTAATTATTAAGTGTCTGAGAGCAGTTTTGAACCCAGGTACTCCTGACTCCAAGGCCAGTGCTTTATCCACTACACCACCTAGCTGCCCCTCCTCGAAATTATTATTACATACTTTTTCAAATTTCAAGTCTTTTGGAGTTGTTATATACACTTGAATATTTTGAGAACTTTTAATAGCATTATTGAATACCTAAAATAATGTAAACAGAGCAAATTGTAAGGATAATGAATAAAGATAAGGGATGCTGATGAGATGAGTGTGAACTAAATAGAGGTATTGGGCTTGCTGGAATGATAAGATGAATGGATTTAAAATGAAAAGACCATAGTTTTCATCAAAAATTTACTGGTATAATTTTGAGCAAGTCTCTTCACCACTGTTTCCTCCTCTGCAAAATGATAGGATTACAGTACAGCTTGAAAGTCTTTTAAATCTTATGCCTCTGAAGGATTAAGAACTCTGACTTCAAACTCTTTTGTCATTCCATGACTATTAGATGATAGTGGATCCTTGTGACCCAAAGAGAAACTATTGAGAAGACTGGTGGAATATTCAAGTGATAAAAAACTAAGGAAGGTTTTAAAACAGGAAAGAGGAAGCAGTGATATATACAAAAGGGCAAGACAGGATAGTGTGTCAGAAACAAGGTAAGAAATTAGAAAAGGGCATAAGACATTGGCAAGAAAAATAATTTTATACTGAGATAAGTCTTAATTAGACTTTTTTTTCTGCTGACAAAGCCAAGGTTATGCTGGTTAAATCAGATGAATCATGTTTGGGATCAAATAATGAGTTACTTTGGCTGGAGTAAGGAAATGAAATTAGAGATTTCTGACAGGTTTGTCCACCATAAATTTGATTGGTCCTATATATCAATATATGTGTAAACATATATGTATAAGTATATACACTTATGTATATTTATATACATGCATAAATGTACATGTAATGTATATTGTTTGAAAAGTCTTTGAACAATTTTAAGTAATTAAAAACTGATGTGATACTATTTTTCTGCTCCTTTAAGTTCCAGGTAGATTGTAGAATATAAGAAAACATTGGAAAGAACTACTGGTTTTATTAACATATAAACTAATATGACTTTTATCTGACTTTATCAGACAAATCAATGAAAATAAAAGGTCAAATTTGTTATCTTACAGATATGCATAAAATGCATGCTATTAAAACTTAAATCTGCATCAAGAAGACTTTTTGGACATCCTGTATACATACACAAAATATACAGACACATATATGCATATACTTATATATATCTATGTATGTATGCATGTATGCGTATTTGTATATATGCATATATGCCTTATAAATTAAGATAATGGCATATTGAACAAAGCTGGCCTTAATGGCTGCATCTAGAGGCACCGAAATATATTTTCCATATGATTGTGGGTAAGTCACTTAACTATATACTCAGAAAAGGTGAAAGTCCTCACTGAAAGCTAGTTTCCTTGCCTCCTAACTTGTTTTCTATAACAATGAAATCATTCATACAGACACTACCTATTCATAGGTATTGACATATATATTATACAGATATATAAATATTACACACATGCATAGATATACAAAGACAATCCATAGATGCCTACACAGAGATATATACTTGTGTATTTCTGAATATTGACTTTCACTGAAAGAAAATTCTCTGTATTAGTGTCTATTAGCAACTGTTCTACAAGGAAAAGGAAATGTACCACCTACAACAGGTCAGTTTATCACTTCTCACATTGTTGATAGTCTAGACCTGAATTTGTACATAATAGTTTTGCCTCTTAAAAGACAGCTGACATGGGGCGGCTAGGTGGCAGGTGGTGTACTGGATAAAGCACTGGTCTTAGAGTGAGGAGTACCTGGGTTCAAATCCAGTCTCAGACACTTAATAATTACCTAGCTGTGTGGCCTTGGGCAAGCCACTTAACTCCATTTGCCTTGCAAAAACCTAAAAAACAAAAAAAGACAGCTGACACTTTTAAGTGAGTTGTGACATTTAAAAAGTGATTTGGAGGGATAAAGGAAAAGATGTTTAAGAGAAAGCACTAAGGGAGACTTCCTGGACTTAGTCAAGGTGGTGGAAAGAAGTTAGAAAGCTCCGTGAAAATTTCCCAGTTTCCCTTTGTGACTTTTAGTTTCTAAACAGAGTCTAAAGCCACAGAACCCTCAAAATGACAGAGAAAGCAACTTTTCGACTCAAGATAGCTTGCAGAATTCAGCAAAGGTCTGTCTCATGTGGTGTAAGGGGAATGCAACCCAGCCTAGGCAGGGGACAGAGAAGTTAGGGAGGCTCTTAGCCACAGCATAGAACAGTAGTTGAGGCTCTAGACCAACCACACAAGAATCCAGCCCCAATCCCAGCAGAGATGGCATGCCAGGAGTCTAAGTATGCCCCTGGGTTGGGCTCATAGGGTAGGAAACAAGCTGCCAGCACCCCAGACCCCAGTACAGAAAACAAGACTTCTGGTCCCCAGCACAAAGAGCTCAGGACTTTGACCCCTGCGCCCCATGAAGCAGAGTTCAAATTTTAAAATGAGCAAAAAACCCCTGAAGAATCCAAACCATATAAAACTACTATGGTCACACAGAAGTTTAACATGACATCCCAGAACAGGAAAGCCGTAACAAAATGCTTTCTTGTGAAGCCACAAATATCCAGAAACCCACAAACAATTAAATTACCAAGGAACCACAATCAGGATTTCAGAGGATTTAGTAGCTTCAACTTTTTTTTTAAGCAAGGCAATGGGATTAAATGACTTGTCCAAAGTCTCACAGCTAGATAATTATGAAGAGTTTGAGGCTGCATTTGAACTCAGGTCCTCCTGACACCAGGACTGCTCTATCTACTGTAGCACCTAGTTGCCTCAGCAGCTTCAACTTTAAAGTATCAGAGTCTGGAATATGATATTCAGAAGGACAAAGGAGCTTGAATTACAATTAAGAATTAACTATCCTGGGGAGCCCCTAGGTGGCTCAGTGGATAGAGCACAGGCACTGAAGTAAGGAGCACCTGAGTTCAAATCTGACCTCAGACACTTAATATTACCTAGTTGTGTGGCCTTGGGCAAGCCACTTAACCCCACTGCCTTGATAAAACCTAAAAAACCCAAAATAACCACAATTAATTACCCTGCAAAATTCAGCATATTCTTCCAGGGGAAAAGATAAACATTCCATGAAATAGGGGATTTTAAAACTTACCTGATAAAAAACAACCAAACTGAGGGAAAGAGCTGATCTTCAAGTATAAAGCTTAGGAGATATGTAAAAAGGAAAGTGGAAAGTTAAAAAAAAAAAGTTAACCTGATTAAATTGTTTACATTCCTACAAGGGAAGGTAATACTTTCATTTCTTGAGAACTGTATTTCTATTAGAATAACTGAAAGGACTATACTTAGTGTGGGTATAAGTTGATTATATTGTGATGTTATTTAAAAATTTAAGTCATATAAAAGGATTACACTGGGAGAAAAAGGGGGAGTCAATAGAAAGCAAATCATATCTCATGAATAAGGACAAAGGGCCTATTATAAGAGAGGAAAAGAAGGGACAATGTGAGCATTGATTGAATCTTACTCCTAACAGATTTGACTCTAAGAGGGAATAACATAATCTTCCTTAGGTTTAGAAATTTGCTTTACCCTACAGAAAAATGGAATGGGAAGGGAGGAAGAAATAGAGAAAAAGAGGCTGATGGAAAGGAGAAAGGAGGAATAGAAGAGTTAACAGATTGAGGGAGATGGGGATCTAAAGCAAAATCTTGGTGAGTTGGGAATTGAATGTAAGGAGAAAAAAATATCTCAGCAGGGGAAACTATAATGGAGTTAGTAATCATAACAGTAAATGTGAATGGGATGAACTCTCATAAAATAGAAGCAGAGAGCAGAGTGGATTAAAAACCAGAATCCTACAGTATAATATTTATAAGAAATACATCTGAAGCAAAGAAATACATAAGGAGGAAAGTAAAAGGTTTCAGCAGAATATATTATGCTTCAGGTGAAATAATAAAAAGAGGGGATAGCAATCCTTATCTCAGACAAAACAAAAGCAAAAATACATTTAAAAGAACGAAGAAAGGAAAGTGCATCTTCCTGAAAGATGCTATAGTCAATATAGTAATATCATTGCTAAAGATATATGCACCAAGTGGTATGACATCCAGATTCTAAGAGAAGTTAAGTGAGTTACAGGTAGATCTAAAGATAATAGAGAACCTCAAACTCCCTTTCTAAGAAGTAGTTAAATCTAACCACAAAAAACAAAAAATAAATGGAGGTGAACAGAATCAGAATCTTAGAAAAGTTAGATATGATAGATAGACCTCTAGAGAAATTTGAATGGAGATAGATAGGAATATACTGCCTTTTTCTCAATGGTATATAGCACCTACACAAAATTGACTATATATTAGAGCATAAAAACCTCACAATCAAATGCAGAAATGCAGAAATATTAATTGTATCCTTCTCATATCATGATGGAGTAATAAACACATTTAGCAAAAGACAATGGAAAGACAAAGATTGATTGGAAACTAGAGAAATGAATTCTAAAATATGAATGAGTTAAATAAATCATAGAAACAGTAAATAATTTAATCCAAGATGAACAATATACCAAAACTTGTAGGAAGCAAAAAAATCATTAGGAGATATTTTATATCTCTAAAATCATATGTGAATAAATTAGAGAAAAAAGAGATAAGGGATTTGGGCATGCAACTAAAAGAAGCAGAGAAAGAAGAAATTTAAAATTTTCAATTAAATATCATATTAGAAATTCTGAAAACCAAAGGAAACATTAATAAAACAGAGAAATTATTGAACTAGTAAATAAAACAGTATTTTTTTAGGAAAAAAACTAGCAAATGGATAAATCTTTGCTTAATTTGATTTTAAAAAAGAAAGAAGAAAACCAAATTGCCTTTATCAAAAGTGGAAAGGATGATTTCACCACCAGTGAAGAAGGAATTAAAAATCTGGAGCTATTTCGCCTAACAATATGCTAATAAATTTGACAATGTAAGTTAAATGGATGAATATTAGCAAAACGTACAAATTGCCCAGATTAGTAGAAGAGGAAGTAAAATGAATAAATAACCCCCTTTAGTATAAATAAATTTAAAAACCTTCAAAGAACTCCCTAACAAAAATCTCCAGGGTCAGATGGATTCATAAATGAATTTTCCCAAACATTTAAAGAACAATTAATTCCAATACTATATAAACTATTTGTGAAAATAGTTGGAGTCCTACCAAATTTCTTTTATGATAGCAATATTGAGCTGATAACTAAAGTAGGAAGAGCCAAAATAAAGAAAATTATAGACACAATTTTCCTAATGAATATTAATGAAAATTTTTATATAGAGTATTGGCAAAGAGATTACAGCAATATATAAACAGGATAATACACTATCACCTGAAGGGATTTTATATGCAGGCCTCTTTCAATGTTAGGAAAACTATCAGCATTATTAATGATATCAATAACAAAAGTAACAAATCATATAATGATCCCAAGAGATTCTTTAAAAGGTTTTGACAAAATAAATCATCCATTATTATTAAAAACACTAGAGAGCATAGGAACAAATGAATTTTCCCTTAAAATGATAGACAGTATCTATCTAAAACTGTCAGCAAGCATCATATAATGTGGATAAGATAGTTTTCTCAATAAGATCGGGGTGAAACAAGGATGCCTGTTCTCATCAATATTATTCAATATTGTCCTAGAAATATTAGCTTTAGCAATGAGAAGAAAAATAAATTGAAGGATATAGAATACCTAATTGGAAGCAAAATTATCACTATTTGCAGATAGAAAATGGTTTATTTAGAGAATCCTATAGAATTCACTAACAAAACTACTTGAAATAATTCACAACTTTAGCAAAATTACAGGATATAAAATAACCCTAAATAAATCATCTGCAGTTCTACACATGACTAACAAAATTCAGCAACAAGGGTTAGAAATAGAAATCCCATTCAAAATGACTGAAGACAGCACAACATATTTAGGAATCTCTTTGCCAAGACAAACTCAGGTACTATGTGAGTATAATTACAAAAACTTTTCACACAAATAAAATCAGAACTAAACAACTAGAAATTTATCAATTGCTCAGTTAAGTTTTACTTAATCTATTTTTAGTACCACACCAATAAAGCTACTTCCAAATTACTTTATTGAACTAGAAAAATATAACAAAGTGTATCTGACAGAACAAAAGATCAAGAATATCAAGAGAATTAATAAAAATATGCAAAGGAAGGTGGCCTAGCTATACCAGATCTAAAACTATCTTTTAATGCGGCAGTTATCAGCAGTATTTGGTACTGGCTAAGAAATAGAATTGTGAAACAGGAGGTTCCAAGATGTTGTAATAAGTAACTATACTCATCTAATATTTGATAAGCCCAAAGACACCAACTTCTGTAATAAGAACTCACTATCTGACCAAAACTGCTGGGAAAACTGGAAAATCATCTGGCAGAAACCAGACATAGTCCAACATCTCACACTATACAAGATATGATCAAAATGGTTACATGATTTAGACATAAAGGGCGATGCCATAAGCTAATTAAAAGTGACAGGAATGATTTATCTATCAAGATTTATAGAGATGAGAATTTAAGACTAAAATAGAGATAGAGAACATTATGAAATATAAAATTTGTAATTTTGATTACATTAAATTAATTTTTTTCACAAACAAAACCAACACAACCAAGATTATAAGGAAAGCAGAAAGCTGGGAAATAATTTTTGCAGCCAATGTTTTGATAAAGGCATCATTTCTAAAATATATAGGGAACTGAGTCAAAATTATAAGCATGCACATCATTTCTCAATTGATAAAAATGCTTCTAAGTCACTAGTAATTAGAGGAATACACATTTAAAAAAACTCTGAAGTATCACCTTATACCTCTTAGATTGGCTAATATAATAGAAAAAGGAAATGATGTATGTTTGATAAAATGTTGCAAAACTGGGATATTATACAGTTTTGGTAGAATAGGGAATTGATTCAGTCTTTCTGCAGAGCAATTTGGAATACCCAAAGGTCAATAAAACTGTACATATCCTTTGATCTAACAATACCACTACTAGTTCTGTCACCCAAAGAGATCACAAAAAAAGAGAAAAAGGCCAACATATACAAGAACATTTATAGCAGCTCTTTTTTCATGGTGGTGAACAATTAATTTAAGATATTAGGGAATGACTGAACAAATTGTGGTGTATAGATATAGTGGAATGTTTTACTCTATAAGAAATAGCAAACAGACAGATTTCAGAAAAACCTGGAAAGACTTGAATGAACTGATGCTGAGTGAAGTGAGCAGAATTAGAATTCTCTACAGATTAGCAGCAACACTTTGAGATGATCAACTTGATAGATGTATCTTTTCTCAGCAATATTATGATCAAGGACAATTCTAAAAAAAAAAAAAACTATGTGGAAAATGCCATCCACATCCAAAGAAATAGCCATAGAGTCTGTAGGCGGGTCAAAGTATACATTTTTCATCTTGCTAATTTTTTTTTTTTTTGCTTTTTCCTTCTGTCTTTTTCCCCTTTATATTCTGATTCCTCTTTCACAGCATGACTAGTAGGGAAATATGTTTAGCAAGATTGTACATGTATAACCTATAACAGACTACTTGTTATCCTAGCATGGAGGGAGGGAAGGGTGTCATGAAGAAAACTTTATACAAATGATTGTTAACAATTATTTTTATATAAAATTTAAAAAGTGAGGATTTAATGAAACAATTATTCATATATACTGATCAGTTCACAGAAACTAAGATACCAGGAGCTTTTTGCATAATGTCTGATGCCAGGTTGGAAGTGTGATTATCATGCCACACATTGAGTATGGGAGTTGGGGAGGGGACAAAGTTATGTGGCAACTCTGACTCTTTCCCACAACAATTGTGGAGAAAGTAAAGATTTAAATTTTTGAGACTACAGTTTAGGAGGTATAAATCCTTTGGTGCTACTACCTTAAGATATTTTTAGCATATTTGAAAAAAATAATCACTGTCCTTATTTCCCTCAGGAAATTAATGATTTAATAGTTTGTTTTCCAAAGAAAGAGAATTCTTTAGTGAAATCTTATTTGTGGAACAAATTGTATCTTATTTTGTCTTTTATTCCCAAAGTAATACTATAGTTATAGAAATGATCAAATAAAGTCCATGGGATTCATTTTCAGTTTTTTATTTTGTTTTAACAATGTTTAGACTTGAGACTTCTAGAAATTTCTGTTCATATCTTTGAATAGTTGAACCCTGACAGCAGCTCCATGAAAATCAGTATAGAACAGTTGCTAAAAGAATGACAGTGAAATTAGAGATGCCTAGGTTTGAGACTTGCTTCTGAAATATATTTGGTGTATGACCATGGGAAAGTCACTTTCCTCTTACATTCCTGATCAAATCTTTATGACTATAAGTAACAGGAAATGTTGTTTGCCTGCATCCTAGGGAGAAGTTTCCTGCATCCATGATATTAAAGTTTTGTATTTTTGCCATCAATTTTGTTTTTAATGTCTGCCTGCTTTCCTAAAACAATAATATAAATTTAAAAATAATTCAATACAGCACGATGCCTTTCTGTTTTAAGATTGAGCATGAAATTGTTTTATCTTCATGTCTGCCAGTCTCTGCAATTCTGATTGGGATAGTCTATGGACCATCTGCTGCAGTGGTGACTCCAGGGATACTTGTCAAATTGAATGTATTAAGAAATAACTGAGACAGAGGAAAGGGTAGTTACTAATTGCATTGTATTCAAAATTTTGTTCAAATGTAGAAGCTGACAATTCATGTCTAAGCAGATTCACTGGGCATTTTAGAATTTTTTTAATTAACAGATTACACTATTAACACACATATTGCTCTCCAGGTGAATAGAATTGTTTTCCCTTGGGGTTTCTACTCCATATGCCAAACATCTCTCCAAATGAAAAAGTGACAAATTGATATATTAATTTTGATTACATAAGCAGGCTACTATATGATTATACCAGTAGCAAAACAACAGCAAATGAGAACCTCACTTTCATTGTTTTCCATCCTTTTGAAAAGTGAATTTTTATTGAGTCATCTCTTACATTTTTGATTACTACTATTTTCTCAGGGAAGAGAAATTTGTCAGTTACTTTTGGGGACTGATATATTCAGAGAATCAAAGAATCAGAGTGCTAATGTTTGCACAGGAAAAACTTTGAGAGATACAAACACATTATTCTCAGCATGTGTATAATTTTTGTTGAGTATTAGTTTCTGGGTTATAATTTCTTTCACCTAATTCAATAGCAGTAACTTTGGGAAAGCTAAATGGTACAGTGGATTGATGCTGGGCCTGAAGTAAGAAAGACCTGAGTTCAAATGTGGCTTCAAACGCTCAATACTTGTGTGACTGAGCAAATTATTTAACCTTTTTTCCTCAGTTTCTTCATTTGTAAAATGATCTAGAGAAGGAAATGACAAACAGCCCCAGTATCTTTGCCAAGAAAATCCCAAATAGAAGCACAATGAGGGACACAACTGAAAGGACAGAACAACAACAACTCATTAGGAAGAGATTTCCTTCAGATAAATTATATGAAAATGGGAGGCAGTGGAATCATCATAGATAACCTGAAGGAGCTCTCTAGTTCAAGATTAGTAGATGTGATGAAACATGACCAGCTAGGAATAGAAAGGAAGTGATCAACATTAAAAAAATCCAAATCAGATTAAAGATGATTAATTAATGGTCAAAGATACAATGTGTTTGTGTGTGTGTGTGTGTGTGTGTGTGTGTGTGTGTGTGCGTGTGTAATATATTCCCTTGGGAAGACAATAAAAAGTAATAAAGTTATAATAGAGTGCAGATTATGAAAGTGGTTACTTTTGGGGGGGCATTTCCTGTTTCACGTATTAACTCTGGGTTTGTGTTCAGTCATGTTTCAGTCATGTCCAACTCTTCATGACCTCATTTCAGGTTTTCTTGGCAAAGATCCTGGAGTGGTTTGCCATTCCTTTTCAAGTTCATTAAGGCACATGAATTTCCCAGGTTCGCAAAGCTAGTAAGTATTTTAGGTCAGATTTAAACTCACAAGGATGAGGCCTCGTTACTCTATCTAGCACTGTGCAACCTACTTGCCTTTAGTTCTAGGAAACTAATATAATTCCTTTACTGTGGAGATGAAGTTCAGATTGTTTTAGTTGAAAGCTAAGTGGTATAACTAGGATTCAAAACTATGCTTGATGAATCTATTCTTTGCTTTCTTTCTGAATCCATGGTACTTCCTCCTCCTTTTCTCCCTTCAGATAACTCCTGTTACCTCTTTTCTTATATAGGGTTGGGATAAAGGCATATTACAATAACAACAGCAAAATAGCATTCCAAATGTTAGGCAGGAAAAGAGATTAATATTCATCATGACTTCATATGAATTTGCAAATTGTTAAGATAAACTAAATTAATTACTCTAAAAGTGTTTCAGTACATTTCAATCCCTGCAAAATAATTGACACAACTTTCAAGGTCAACTGGGAGGTACAGTGGATAGATTAGCCTTGGAGTGAAGAGGACCTGAGTTCAAATCTAGCCTCAATCACTTGTTATTTACTAGTTGTGTGACCTTGACCAAGTCTCTTAACCCCATTGCCCTATATAAACAAAGCAAAAATAAAACCTTTTAAGTGTCAGAGTACAGGTGGAAATTTTTTTTTTAACAAAACAGCATTATTTTATACAGTCTCTACCCTGTTAATTAGATTTGAAGTTAATTATACAAATATTGACTGGGAACTTAGCATAAAGTAGTATAAAATGAAGCAAAGATCAGTTCCTGGATCTCCTTTTCTTTTTTTTTTTATTTATTCGTTTTTCCAACAACATGCAAGAATAGCTTTCACCAGTCATTATTTTATTGCAAGATTTTTGAGATTTGCATTTTTCTCACTCCCCTTGACAGAAAATTACTATAGAGTCTACATGTGCCATTATGTTCAACCTAGATTTATATTAATCTTGATATCAAAGAAGAATCAAATCCAAATGGAATATAGAAAAACATTAGAGAGAAAAAACCAACATAATATACAAGAAAACTTTTAAAAATTAAAGATAGCAGGCTTTGGCCTGCATTCAAACTCCACAGTTCCCTCTCTGGATATAGATGACATTTTTCATCATGTCTTTTACTATTGTCTTTGATTATTGTACTGCTAAAATGAATACATCTATCATAGTTGATCATCACCCAATGTTGTTGTTAGTATGTATAATGTTCTTCTGATTCTGCTTTTTTCAGTTAGGATCAGTTCCTGTAAGTTTTCCAGACTTTTCTAAAGTCGCATTCCATAATCCCCCCCCACCAAATAATATTGTTTAATCACAATCATAGGCCACAATTTGTTCATCCATTCCCCAATGATGATGGGTTTTCCATCCAAATTCTGAGTATTCTTTATTTTATTTTAGTTTTGGTTTTTGCAAGGCAGTGGGGTGAAGTGATTTGTCCAAGGTCACACAGTTAGGCAATTATTAAGTATCTGAGGCCAAATTTGAACTCAGGTCATTCAGGACTGTTATTCTATCCACTGTCACCTAGCTGCCCCTCTGAGTATTTTTTTTAGGTTTTTGCAAGGCAAATGGGGTTAAGTGGCTTGCCCAAGGCCACACAGCTAGGTAATTATTAAGTGTCTGAGACTGGATTTGAACCCAGGTACTCCTGACTCCAGGGCCGGTGCTCTATCCACTGTGCCACTTAGCTGCCCCCTTCTGAGTATCCTTAAAGATCAGAAAAGATTGGTAGTCACTTGCCTCTATGTAAGGATGCCATGCCACTAGGTAAGTTTGGCTTGGAAAGGTAGTATCTAGTGATCTAGAAGATCTGGCACTGACATAGATCACGAATATAGAATGATATTATTGTTTCTGGTCCTGATACTGGCATTGAAGGCAACAAGCATTTTCATGATTAATTTGGAAATCATATTTGACATTTCTGTCAGTATCCTTGGGTTTGAATGCTGGTGAATTTATGAATGGGATGATGTTAATGCTCTCAGAATTGGGGGTAGGAGTAAAAGTTGATCTTTTTTTCCCAAAGAATACTAAAAGATCTGAGATATTTTTTAACATAAGAAAAAGTTGAATTCAACATTCCATTAATTTTTCAGGAATATATTGAAAAATTAATGGACTGTTGAATTCAGTTTCAAGATATATCTATATCTATCTATCTATCTATCTATCTATCTATCTATCTATCTATCCATCTATCTAACTATATCTCAGATGTTTCTATATAGGGTGCATTTTATAGAAATCTCAGTGATAGTTTTCAATTAATCACAGCATGGTAGACTATGGCCAGTCTGAACCCTGTAATGCACCCGTGAAGATCATTATTGCATTATTGGATGGCAACCAAGCATACAATAGCATTTTAAGCAAGAAACAACTGGCTTGGAGCTCCCATACAGATTTATGCACCACTTCCTGCTGTTTGGAGGGAAAAACACCCATCACTAGCGTATTTACAGCTGTCATACTTATTGCCAAAGAAGTTCCCCTCTATTACTTCAGCATTTTCTGTGTTGCCAGGTGTGAAATGAACTAGCCAAGCTAGTTTGAAGTATAACAACAAATGCACATTTTTGGAGGATAGGATGTGTGGAATGGGAAATGAGGGCAGAAGAGTGATGTCAATTTGCTGGATATACCTGAAACAAATTGTCTCAAATGCATCTGAATAGTGCCTTAATTAAAATCAGGGTTTCCAGAACTCAAGAGTGGAGGGCAGAAACTGGAGTCTCTGATTTTTCTAGACATTTGACTTTGTGATTGTAGTCTGCACACACACCTATCAGGAATGAAAGGAGTTAAAAAGAATTCTGTTTGGATGAAACATAGGATATATATATATAATTATGTAAAGGTTGACATATGATGATAAGAGTAAATTCAGCCGAAAAATAATACTGGAATTATAACCATTTGTAATCATGGAATCTATCTCCCTATACCTTTAAGGTTGAGATAATTAGAACAGTCCAGAAAAAAGGGAATACTTTGCTTATAACTCCCCACCAGATATCCCTTAGTGTAAAATGGGTCCCCACATTTGAAGATTGTCACAAATGTAAGTCCCCTGGAGCATTATTGTCTCTTGGAATAGCTACTGAAACCTCGATAATCAGCAGCAGCAGCAGCAGCAGCAGCAGCAGCAGCAGCAGCAGCAGCAGCAGCAGCAACAGCAGCAATATCATCTCAGAAATAACAGCAACAGCCTGTGGTAAGGACTATTTTTATCCCTATTTTATAGAAGAGGAAAAAATGAGAGTAAGAGAAATTCTATTAGTTACCTAGAATCTCATAGATCATAAAGATGTGATGAAGATTTAAACAGGTCTTTCTGACTCCAAATCCAGCACTTTATCCATAGTACCACCAAGCTACCAATCTTCCCAAGCCACGTTAAGCAGCTGTCTTTATTTTAGTACAAGTGAATTTTTGATCATTGAATGAATGAATGAATGAATGAGCCTTTCCACTCATGGCATATTAGGAGAAAATTATTCAAGGAGGGTGGATCTAAGGTGACAGAATGCCTGAGTTGACATATTTAAGGGATATATCAAATGCTATTTTTTTCAAAAGAAGCTATTACAAATTGTTTGATTGGGACCTAACCATGAACAATTATAACTGGAAAATTCAGTCTATTCAAATAGAGACAATTAAATACTTATAACCCATAGTGGCCAATTCTATGGAAATGTAAACTCTTTCCTTAATTTTATGTATAAAAAATTAAAATATCAGTGTTGCTATTTTCTATTACAAGAGGCAAAACCATTATAGAATAATGGTGTACACTAATATTTTTTTGCTTACCAACCTTGGAGCAATCAACTCACTATATTCATTATTTTTTTACTTGTTTGTAACAGCAAATTGATTTCTTGTGTGTGCAGTAGTAACACGCAACATTTTCTGGCTACACTTTTTTTTGCAAGGCAATGGGGTTAAGTGGCTTGTCCAAGGTCACACAGCTAGGTAATTATTAAATGTCTGAGGCTGGATTTGAACTTAGGTACTCATGACTCCAGGGCCAGTGCTCTATCCACTGCACCACCTAACTGAAACCTGGCTATACTTCTAAAGGATAAATTCACCATATAAGAACCATTGGTAAATGTGCTAGAAAACTTTAGTTTTGTGCCTATCAACAAGTCACTTTAACTTTCTAATTTCAGGACCCTTAACCTCAAAAATAGACATGATAATTTGATCTTCCTTTATTCACAATTTTGAAATGAAGAAAAATTCTTTATAAACAATAGCGTACTATTATAAAATATGATGATAGCCATGCTATCAGAATGGTGGCATGGTGGTATCAATAGAGAACTTGAATTGAGGTTCAAACAATAATAAAATAATAACTGTGCAATTTTGAAAACCATGCCAACTAAGTTAATGACGGCTTGACTCTCATATTATGATTCTTTTGGTGAGACATATATTGTGCAAATATATCCTTCTCACTTGCCTTTTCCAGAACCATTTTACCCCATGGTCATATTTGATAAGAAACAGGAATTCTGGTGATGGTCTAAATGATGCAGGAGTCCTTGGCATTTGAGTATGATTTCTTCTCCCATTTCAGTCACTCCACCAACACCTGGAAAAATGCTAGTATGATATGTTGTCTTGAGACAAAATAGCAATACATGATATATAAGGCACCATGATGCTTCAGCAATGATAAGCTTCAACAATATCGTTAATCCATGTCTCTCCATGGACTAATGGTCAGTACATGCCTTCCTCTCAGACCTTTAATCATACTCCCCCTGGAACCCCAAAGACTAGTTTCCCAGAAAGTGACAGGGGCATTATGAGAGTAATACCACCAATCAATAGTTGAAATCACATTTATGGTAAAAACTATAATAGTATCTGGTTTTGAACCTCTGACTTTTGTTCTTCATTAATGAAAACATTCTTGTCAAATACTTTTACTCTGATCTGTTTATCGTCAGTCCAAGAAGACAGCAGGCCCACAAATTATCCACTCCTGACCCAGGGAGATAATGATAAAAAATAACAATACAGAACTCTTTTGAGGCCCTGTTAAGTGAAATGAATACACTTTAAATCCTTTAATAAGGATACATTGGAAGGTAAGTTTAGTGTCAGTAGCCAAGGTGATTCCAACTCCAATAGTCTATTTAAGTTGTTGTAGTTAAAAAATTTCTTAGTTGGATCTTGGGCTAGAGCTGGTGGTCTGCTATGAGGCTAGCCATCTTCTGTCCCAGCCCTTCCATTGGCCCTTTAGAGGCTCTTAACTGAATGCTCTGAGAGGACAAAGTGTTTACTTTGAAAAAAGTAGTGTTCAAAGCAGTCTGAGTCTCACCTAGACACCTTAGTTAGCAATAAAAAAATAGGATCTCAATTCATTTTTGATGGTTTTTGGAGCTGGAGCCATGATTAAGAGGAATGGACAGGGATATTCATTTTATGCCACTAGAGGTAGTGCCCTGCCATTTACATGAACTAATTGCGTGACCATGAAAGACACTTAATCTCTTAATGGCCTGTGAGGCTTTCTAGGTTTATATGATTCAGACAAATTATTGATCTGTATTGACAGAGAAAATTTGAGTGATGCTCTATAGAAGACTTTTTTTTATTCCAAATTAACATGAAGGATTTTTATATATTTTTTATATTTGGCAAGTGCTTTACAAAGATTATCCTATTTGATTCTAACAAAACTCTGGAAAATAGGTAATATTATTCTCCTCATCTTATAGTTAAGGAAACTGAGGCAGTAATTCATTTGGTCACTTTTCCAGAATCATCCATATACTAACTACCTTTGGGGCAGTTTAAACTCAGGTGTCTCTTAATTAGAAAACCCAGAACTCTAGCAAACTGAACCATCTGACTGTCCACCCTCATTCAGTTAGCATATATTCATTCAATATCTTTTGCATACAAAGCAGGAATTGGAGTGTGGGGAGGGGGGATTTATATCCCCTGCCCTCATCAAGGTTATGGAAGATAGTTGTAGAGTATAGTGTTAAACATCTACAATCCTACAAAGTTAAAACTACTTAATCTTTAAAATACATTTTCATCTAAGCTGATTGCTCCTAGTTTCAGCCAGTATGTGTTCTTTTTTATCTTTCTTTCTTTTCCAATTCTTTTATTAGGTATTTCAAGTCAAAGATTGTCCCGTGGGTTATTCTTTAATTTGATGGACTATACAGTTTGACATCTCATGTAATAGTAATGGGTTTATGCACGAGTTTAACTTGTTCTTTGATAATAAGGAATTCCTAGGAATCATGTGTTTTTCTATTTCCCAATAGATAGGTTCTTCTTTCTTGGCACACAAGTATCAACAGATGTGATCAAGTATAAAGAGACATTTGGCTTCTGTGTTACAAATTGTCACAAAGGACAGAGAGTCTATAACAAAAATGGTATTCCCAATGTTGTACAGACGGCCCATCGAAACTCATTTTGCTTGGCAAGATCATGAATTTGGCCCTATACCAGTTTAACAGATGGGCAGTTGAGGATAGGCATCCAAGAGACCATGTATGAGCATCAAGTATATCTGTCTTAGAATACTATTTCAGGCCAGGAATACTGAAATTACTTTCTGTCTCGGGTTCCAGTGCCTCATTTGAAAGATACAATAATGACAAAATGGAGCTAGATATACTTTCCATATTAGGTGCAAACCATAAAACTCTGATGAATGAAGGATGTCATTCCCCATAAAAGTGACAAGAATAAAGAACATTCCTGGCAAGTTTAACTAAACTTGTCTTTTAAAATAGATTTTCAAAATTCCTTTAGTAAGAGAAATTTTGTTTCTTTCTGAAAGGGGGAGAGAGTCAGACAGAGAAGGACAGACACAGTCAGAGATAGATACATAGATAGATAGATAGAGAGAGAGAGAGAGAGAGAGACAGAGACAGAGACAGAGAGAGAGACAGAGACAGAGAGAAACAGACAGAGACAACACAGGGAAAAAGAGAAAAATAGAGAGAAATGACTATTAGTAATGGAATATAGAATTTTTTGAAATCTTCTAAATCTGTTCTTTATTCCAAGGAAACCTACATACAGTAGTGTTGGACCATACACAACATTTCAAAACTACTGCAATTTGTTAAAAAGTGTTCCTTAATATACCCAACTTAATTTTAGGAAGGGGGAAAAAAACAGAACAAATCATTTTTCTTTTGTGTCAATACAATAACTTCTTTTCCTCAGAGGATTTTGCACTTTGGAAATTAGCTATGATAAATAAAATTAGTTCTTAATCCTATTACTTCTGAGAATAAAAATCAAGCTGACAGCACCAAACCACTTTTTCTTGACTACCACCTCCCCATATCTATTTTCTTCATCTATTAAAAAGCATGATCTTTGCTTGTATTTATATCCCCAACGTTTAATGAATATTTGTCTATTTTCAAGGTCTCTAATAGCAGTTTGGATGAAATGGAACAAAGAAGGTAGGTAGGATGCCAATATTTCATTCTTAAAACAGCTATCAGGGACTAATATGCTGTATTGGTTTAATATTGATAATGTACCTGTGATATAGTTGTCTGTGTAGCATATTCTTAAATTACAGAAAGAATACAAAAGCAATTCAGAAACTTTTTTATTACATGTATTGTTAATCATGGATGAGGAAAAAAATGCATTATCTTTATAATCCCTATACAAAGTACCTTTGAATTTAAAAAGTAACATTTGATAACATCTCTTTACTGCTTTTCTGTTGGAAAACTAATTTTTTAATTTAAATGTATTAGCCAATTCATAGAGAAGACTTTGATTTAAGTCATCCAAAATGGATTAGATTCATTCTGGATAGCTCTCTAAAACACCAACAGTTTTCTGTTACATGGAGGAGACATATTAGTTACAAATAAGAAAAACTATGGAAAATTATAGGTCACCTCAAATATCTCCTTGTTATTGGAACTATTCTGGTAGAGATTAGGTGACCATTTATCTGGGATATTCGAGAACAGGTAGATTAGTTAATCTAAGAGGTTAAAAAACCAAAAAAAATAAATCTGGATGATGAAGTAATTTTTATTTAAAATTAGAAATTTAGGAAGGGATACTAGGAAAACATCTATGGTTCTGCCCATACTAAAAAAGAGAACTGAGCAGTTCCTCCATTGGACTTGGTGTATATGAGTAAAACAAAAAAGCCTTTATGTTCCTTTTTAGTTTATTTTTTTCTTTCGTCCTGGAAAATTTTGTTTGCATTTACATGAACTTGTCTTCTCACCCTTCTCCACAGTAAAGAGAGTTAAATTGTTGTTGTTGACTAAAATTTGGACACCAGAGTTTTCTTTAGTTACAATCATTCTTTTCAGCTCATTTTCCTCAGCTACTTCTCTCTAGTTTTTATTTCACATTACTTGTATACTAGTCATTTTTTCAACAGCAGCATTCATTACATTGCTCCGTAACCATGTTCTTACACAATTTCTTTAAAGCAGCTTGTGTCAACAGACAGGCAAGCAACAGACAGAAATTCCCACAGGACTTTCTCTGATCCTCTACTGTGAGGGAAAGCAAGGATTGGATTGTTCTTTTGCTCATACTTTGGATTGGAACTATGTAGTCAATTTTGATTTGAATTATCTTGAAGGAATTATATATTCCACACAGCTCCAAAAGAAAGAACTAAGGCCTACTGTTGTCAATTACGGGTAGGAAAGTTTTTGCTTCAACAGTACAATAATCAAAGACAATTCTGAAAGACTTGATGAAAAATACCATCCATATCCGGGGGAAACTACGGAGTTTAAATGTAGACCAAAGCTTGCTATCTTCAGTTTAAAAAAGTTGCATCATGTATTATGTCATTATTTTCTCTCTAATGTTTTTTCTTCTGTTTTGATTTGATTCTTCTTTCATAACAAGATTAATATGAATCTATGGTTAGCATAATTTATATATGTGGAGTCTATATTAGATTACTTTCGGTCAGAGAGATGGGCAGGTAAAGGAGGGAAGGAGAAAAATATAGAACTAGAACTCAAAAGCTTGTGAAAAAGGATTGATGAAAACTACCAGAGTATGTTGTTGGAAAAATAAATAAATAAAAATATTTTAAAATATTTTTACTTTATTTAAAAAAAAAACTATGGAACAATTAGAAATTTACAACAATGGAAGTAATTCCTTGTTACTAGATGTTTCTGAGTAGAGACTCCATGACCATGTATCAGTGGTATCACAGAAGGGATTGAGTGGGGAGTTTGGGCTAGATAATTATAGTTCATATTTATAGAGAATTCTAAGTTTATGAAACCTAAGATCCTATGAATACTCATATTAGGAATCTGAGTAGTGTTTCTTTCCAAGCAATGTATAAAAAGAATGTTAATTAAAAGTTTTTTTCCTAACTGTATTTTGATTTAATTATACTGAAATGCAGCATTATTTCATATCACTAGAGAGAATCAACACATTTTTCAATTGTGTGGCTCTTACAGATTCAATGGATAATTAACACCTCTGCTTGTAAAAATATCTTGATGATATGTTTAACTTTCACAGCAAGCAGCAGCCTATTATTTTAGTATTTTCCCCCTTTTTAGTACTGCTACATATTAACATTTTTCAACCATTCCATTATCCAACACTAAATCAGACAATGGTAACAGGTTAGCAGATGAAATTCCACAAAATCAGGATATAGTAAAAATATAAATTTTCCACATGATGAGATTATTCTAACAGCACTTTAAATTATGGATATTGCTGTCATATTCCTGATCTTTTTACCTAATAGTTTTTCAAACAAATAATTTTGAGAGGACCAGGGTTTAGGGAGTTGTCTGAAGCACAAAGGGGTTAAATAGTTTACTCTTTATGTGTTTGTGTCAGTGTTAAGAGGTAGAATTTGAACCCTAATGCCCAGCTTCAAGCCTAGCACTCCACTCAATGAATAATAGTCTCCTCATCTAACATATTTTGTTGTTCATAGTCATGCTTCTGAATTAGCAATTTATGTCTTTATTCCTCTTTTTTTAATACATTGAAATACTGCATTTCAAATAATGAGTACCGTTGGGTATTTTCAGGTAAAATGAGGGTCCAAATATTATTTATTGGCCTGAGAATGCAAATTACCTTCACATGTTATTACCTACTAATTTACCACCTGCTGACTGAAGGATGGTAAAAGTCTACTGTTTGTTTTATAGGAATTCATTAGACCATTAACCTTTCACTCCTTCAGGTCACAAGAAAAAATTCCTTTAGTTAAATCACTCTTGTAATAATGCTTTACAAATGAAAATAGTGATTTATAGCAGCCTAAAAAAAGGTAATGAAAGTAAATTATTTTGTATTGTCTATGCCAAGCATAAGTCTAAGGAAATAGGAGTAAGGAATGCATGAATATCACTCAGAGTTTGTAAAATAGTTTGATGCTCTTAGGCAGAAATTCTGAAATAATCTTTGTGTGATGTGTGTGTGTGTGTGTGTGTGTGTGTGTGTGTGTTTGTGTGTGTGTATTTGAGAGACAGCACATTCTAGAATATGAACCTGGTTTTAGAATCAGAAATACTTTCTCTGATATATGACTTCTTGTCTGATTATGAATGGGCACCTTAACTCTACAAGATCCCAGTCAACTGTCTAAACTGATGAAATGCTGATCTACATACATGAAGGAAATTTCTGTAACAGGAGTTTCCATTTATTGATGAAACCACTGATTTTGTAACTCCTCTTCTTACCTATCCCTTTACAACAAAGTATTGCCTATTTATACCAGGGAGCACTGTGGTACAATGTTAAATATGTTTTCTACCTCAACTCTTTAATATTTTATTTTTGTTATTTGTTGTTTGTTTTGGTTTCTGATGGTTTATTTTTTAAGTCCTTGGGAGTATTGCATCTACCATGATTTTTAGGATAGGATTTGCATAGCAGCATTGTTGCATCATCAAATATAAGTCAAATTGAAGTCACATTATCCTTCTCTTACCTGAATACTGAATAGTTTACTAAAACTTTTCAGATAATTATTTTTTAAAGAAAAAATAGCTATAAATACTATAAACCCACTAATAAAATGACTGAGAGTATTTATCCTAGAACTTAGTACATTTGAATGACGTATTAGTTGTGTAAATGCCGATTCGACATTACTAAAATGTAGGTCTGATCATCATCATGCTCCCTTGCTCAAGAAGATTAAGTAACTCCCTAGGATAAGGTATAGCACCAAGATAAAATACAAATTCTTCTGTTTATACTTAAAATCTTAACAATCAATCTAGTCCATATTTCTGGGTTGCTTTCACCTCTCTTGCTCTATGTACTAAATGTATCATCCAAACTATCCTACTTGCCAGTTCTATGACAAGATGTATTCTAACTCCTGCCTCTAAGCTATTCCTCATTCCAGGAATGGGTTGTCTCTTTATGGACATCTCTTTGAATCCTTAGCCACCCCAAGATACAATCCAATTACTTTCACCAAAGGTGGCTTTCCGAATTTCCCTAATAGTTTGCTTTTTTTTCATCTAGATATTGGTACACATCTCAGGTATCTCCAGTATAATGTAGGCCTCGAATGGACAGAAACCTGTGTTTTGGGGAATGGTTTTGATTTTGTCTTTGTATCCTCAGTGCATAGGAAGTAACCATCACAGAATGATTTGTAAAGTGCTTGCACAAGTGCCTGGTTGTATTGAAGACATATTGATATTGATCCACTTCTATGGAATTTCATTTGCCAATATACAGATACTTTCTGGAATATCAAGTATAGTTATTGAATTCTGATTCTGTGAAATACAACTGATTTTTAATTTAAGCTTTTATTTTTAATAAAATTGTTAAGACTTTTTCTTAAGAGATGGAGTTTTATTTAATATATATACACACACAGAGAGCAGATAATACTAATAAAACAAATACTACTTGAGGACAACCTAATCTAGAATAAAATAATGTAAATTTGATAAGAAATTCCATAATTTTGTCTAGGGGTAGTATGGATGAATGCTGATGTTTTTATGGACCATTGCTAAGTATGATCCTGTATTTTTAATTATATCAGTCACCAAGGAGAGAGAAAATAGAATAAATTGAGAGGTAGGCTTGAGGTGAGAAATAGTTTTTAGGGAAATACAGTTAGTAATAGCATCAAAAAATTTTTGAAGCAAATTTCTATGATAAAGTCTTCATTTCTCTAATATATAAAGTATGTGGTCAATTTTATGAAATTAAGAGCCAATCCCAATTGAAAAATGATCAAAAATATAAAAAAAATTTAAATGAGGTTATCAATGCTATCTATAGCCATATTATTAAAAAAAGTTCTAATTCACTATCTATTGGAAAAATGTAAATGAAAACAATTCTGTGGTGCTAATTATACCTATTAGATTGACTAATAGGACAAAAAAAGAAAAATGACAAGTGTTGGAGGGAATGTAGGGAAATACACTATCGGTGGAGTTGTGAACAGATTCAACCATTTTATAGAACAATTTGGAACTATGTTCCAAAGGCTATAAAACCATGCACACCCTTTGACCTAGTAATACTCCTACTAAGTCTACAATCCCTTTGAGATGAAAAACAAACAAAAAAACAAACAAAAAAAGGGAAAAGGGCCAATATGCACAAAGATATTTTAGCAACTCTTTTTTTTATGACAAGGATTTCAGTTTGGGAATGGCTAAACAATTTGTGCTATGTGATTATGTTTGAATGCTATTCTGCTGTGAGAAATGATGAGTAAAAAAACAAAATTTTTTTTTTTAAATTAAAAAGAATAAAAAAGAAATGATGAGTAGGATGCTCCAAGTAAAACTTGGAAAGACCTACATGAGTGATGCAAAGTGAAATGTACTGTGTATAAAGTAACAGTTATATTGTAGGATGATCAGCTGTGAATAACAGCTTTTCTCAGCAGTACAATGACTCAAGACAACTTGAAAGGTATTATGATGAATTATATTATAATTCTATCCATTCACAGAGAAAGAACTGATGATGAAGGCATAAAAGATTGATTCATAATTTTTTTTACTTTCCTTATTTTTCTTGAGGTTCATTTTCTTGAGGGGGAAGTTTATGTTTTCTTTCACATCATGACTATTATGGCAATGAATTACATGGCTATATATTTATAACCTATATCCAATTGTTTGCTTTATCAATGAGGGTGTTAGGGAGGGAGAGAATTTGGAACTCAAAGTTTTAAAAACTAACATTAAAATTGTTTTTCATGTAAATGGGGAAATAAAATTCTTAATAAAAAATAAAAAAAATATATCACTCACCATGCATGTTGTTCTGAAATCCTTTGCTCAATGATTATGATAGTATACTTTTTTAGAATCTAAACCTTCTGCCATTTAATTATATTAATTAAATTTTATAACTTTTCTTACCCCTTCTTCAAATAAACAAATTGTACACATTCCAAGATTGCCTCCTCTTTTGAGTTGAGAATGGAGGAAATGTCTCAGAAAGAAAATTGAGAAATCAAGTGATTTACAGTTACCTGTCTGTAGTGTATGCATTTATAATAAAATTCTTCGTTATTTCATAAAATTTAAGGTCTCTGGAAGTCATCTAATTCAGCCCCTTCATTTTGCAGATGCGGAGATTAAAGAATAGAGAGGCTAAAAGACTTCTCTGAGACTATATAGGTAGAAAATAGTGTAGCTCAGGCTTGAGTTTAGGAAATCTTGATTCCAAATCTGTCACAAAGGTTCTTACAAGAACAGTGAGCACATTTTCTAATACCCATATAATAGCTTCTGGCATGAAAAACATGGTTATAAAATCTATCTGGTACCTTAGAATTGACTGTTTAGGATGTTTGTGGAAAATCTAGTTTGTGAAGTCTGAAAGACAGTAGGAGATAAGAAAGTAGAAGTCATAGGGATAGTTTAGAGTTGAACAAATAGCCACTCATCAAAGAAACATTTATTACCTTTCCACTATGTGCTAGATACTGTACAAACAGAGAAAGTAGGAAAAACAAAAACTTTGCTTAGAGTATAATGGGGAAGATGACATTCAAACAACTTGGTATAAAAGGAGTATGTGTAGGATTAAATCAGAACTAATCAGTGGCATTCAGAATTTCATATATCAAGAATAACAGTTTGAAGAGGTGAAGCAAAGATGGCAAAGAAAAGTCAGTGACTAACCTGAGGTCTCCTCATAATCCCTCCAAATACCATTATATAAATGCCATAAAACAATTCCTGGAGTGAAAGAATGAAAAGAAAAGATGGGTTAGAATGATTTTACAGCAAAAGACAACTTAGAATGTCAGGAGGAATGGTCTGTCCTCCTCGTGTGAGGGTGGAATACAGTCTAGTGCAGGTCAAATCAGCAAAGACCAAATCTCCTCAATCCAGGAGCAGAAATTGGGAGTCATTGAATTAGCAGCATCTGTGGCTGCTTCTAGAGCTCTCATCACACACCTGAAATGGGTTGAAAAAACAGATCCAAAGAAGATTGCAGTCATAGGGAACAGAATTTTGATATTTTGTTCATATCGAGATCGGTGTAGCAATCCTTGCTGGCTGTCCCAGGATGAGGAGGAGCACCAGCACAAAAGAACTTGCAGCCACAGTGGAATGGGTACCCATATCACAGGCCCCAGAGGGCCTGTGGTCACTCTCAGACCAGGGAACTTGCCAGAAAAGAAGTAAACATACCTCTCCTTGGATCATACCAACTGGGAAAGATTGAAAGCTTTCAGATTCCTAGAAGCACCTCTAAGCAGCTGAACAAAACCCCCAAGACTGGGACAGGGTATCCTCCATCCTGGAAGCACATACTCAGTTTAACAAAGTTAAAAGTCAAGAAATAGCCTGGAAAAATGAGCAAACAACAGAAAAATTTCTGACCTTAGAAAGATACTAAAGTGACATAGAAGATCAAAATAGACTCAGAAAGCATTAATGATGTCAAAGCTTCAACATTCAACTCTTCCATAGAAAATATGATTTAGATCATGGAAGACCTCAAAAAGAATTTTGAATATCAAAGAAAAGAGGTAGAAGAAAAATTGAAAACAGAAATCAGAGTGATGTAAAAAGTCATGAAAGAAAAGGAGGCTGGTAAAGGAGACACACACACATATACATAAAATACTAAAGAAAATAATACCTCAAAAAAGAGAATAGGACAAATTGTAAAAGAAATACAAAAAAAACTAGTGAGGAGAAGAATGCCTTGAAAAAGCAGAATTGATCAAATAGTAAAAGGCACAAAAATTCATTGAAGAAAATAAAACCTTAAAAAAGTAGAATTGGACAAATGGAAAAGGAGGTACAAAAGCTCAATGAAGATAATAATTCCTTAAAAATTAGATTTGAATGAATAGAAGCTAATGACTTTATGATAAATCAAGAAACAAAAAAACAATAGAAAGAAAAAAAGACATTTTGATATAATCTTATTGGAAGGACAATTGCCCTGGGAAATGAATTGAGAAAAGATAACTTAAAAATCATTGGTCTACTTGAAAATCATGATAAAAATAGAGCCTTTAAAAAGAGAGATATAGAAACATCTTTCAAGATTTTTTCAGGGTAGTTAAGTGGTGCAGTGGATAGAGCACTGACCTTAAGAGTCAGGAGGATATGAGTTCAAATCTGGACTTAGACACATAATAATTTCCTAGCTTTGTGACCTTGGGCAAATTATTTAACCATACTGCCTTAAATAAAATTTAAAAAATTACATTTTCAAGTAAAATTATCCTGATATTTTAGAAATGCAAGATAATATAGAAATGGAGAGAGTCCATAGATCTCCTGAAACTTATCCCAAAATAAAAATTCTTGCAAACATCACAGCCAAATTTCAGAGCTCCCAGGTCAAAGAAAGAATATTGCAAATAGCTGGAAAGAAACAATTCAGATATCATGGAGTCACAGTGATGGATCAAGATTTAGCAACTTCTGCAATAAAGAATCAGAGGACTTTGAATTTTATGTTCTGGAGAGCAAAGGAACTAAAACTACAACCAAAAATCATCTACAGTACAAAACTGAATATAATCAGTCCTTCAGGGGGGAAAAATAACAATCAATGAACTAGAGTACTTTCAAGCAGTCTTGATATACATTAGCTTAATAGAGAATTTGACTTTCAAATACAAGACTCAAGAGATACATAAAACGATAAAAAGGAAAGGAAAATCATGAGGGATTTAATAAGATAAAAATTGTTTATATTCCTACATGGGAAGATTGTACTCATTACTCATACAAAATTTCTCTTATACTCATGTGTATTGGTATATATAAATATACATGTGTATATATGCATATAAATGGGTATGATTTGAATATGAAAGTATGATAGTTAAAAATATAAAATTAAGGAAGGAGAAAGAAGAATGCACTGGGAGCAGGGCAAAGAAGGGTGAAATGGGGTAAATTACCTCATAAAAGAGGAAAAAATGTTTTTGCAGTTGAGAAGATGAAGGAAGTGGGTGAGGAGTGGGTGAATCTCACTGTGACTATTATTGGCTCAAAGAAGAATAACAAACAGTAAATTGGGTCTAGAAATCTATCTTACCCTTTAGAAAAGTAGAAGGGGAAGAAGATAAAATAAAGGGAAGGAGGAATAGAACAGAAGACAAATGGGGGAGAGATAATTAGAAGCAACACTTTTGAGGAGGATCAGGATGAAAGGAGAGAGAGAGACAATATTTAAACGGTGGATAAGATGGAGGGAACTGCATTTGACAATCATGCTGTTAAAAATGGAAGCAAGTTTCTATGATAAAGCCCTTATTTCTCAAATATATAGCTGAGACAAATTTATAAAAATAACAGTTATTCCAAAAGTGATGAAAAGATATGAAGTTTTCATGTCTTTATATGCAATATGAAATAATCAAAATCACAGATAGCCATATTTTAAAATGTCCTAAATAGCTATCATTAGAGAAATGCAAATTAAAACAACTCTGAGATACTATCTCATACCTATTAGATTGACCAATAGGACAGAAAAGGAAAAAGAGAAATGTTTGTGGGGATGTGGGAAATATGAGATACTGATCAATTATTAGTGGAGTTGTGAACTGATTCAACCGTTCTTTAGAGCAATTTGTAATTATGCCTATACTCTGATCTAGCAATACTACTATTAGTATGTCCAAAAAAAAAGATTTTAAAAAAAAAGATTTTAAAAAAAAGAAAAAATGGCCTATATATACAAAAATATTTCAAGTATTTCTTTTCTGGTGGCAAAGAATTGGAAATTAAGGGAATGCCCATAAATTGAGGAATATCTAAACAAACTATGCCATTTGATTGAAATATTATTGTGCTGCTATAAAAATTATAACCTCAGAATGCTCTCAGAAATCTCAGCAACATGCTCACAAAAATATTTGGAAAGACTTGCATGAGTTGATGCAAAATGAAAAATGTTCTGTGAACAAAGGAATAGCAATATTATAAGATGATTTCACCTTTGAATTACTTAGTGATTCTCAGCAATACATTATCCAAGACAACTATGAAGAACTTAGGAAGAAAAATGTTATCCCTTCACAGAGAAAGAAATGATGATGTCTGAATTCATATGGAAGCATACTTTTTTACTTTAGTTTTGTCTATTTTTCTTCAATATGACTAATATAAAAATGTATTTTGCATGTCTATACAGGTATAATCCATACTTACCCTCTCAATGAGGAGCAGTGGGCAAGGAAGAAAGGAAATAATTTGAAACTCAGTTTCAATAAAAATGTTAAAATTGTTTTTCACATTAATTGGGGGGTAGAAATAAAATACTAAATAAGTTAAAAAGAAAAAATGATACACTGTGCCATGGACAATTTGCTCACAGATTCATATATCTTTGTGTTGTTCCCAGCCTCATAGTCTTGGAAAAATAAGAAGAACGGAATGAATTTGAATCTCTCATTGTGATGTCTAGGTATTGACATTAAAATGGTAGGAAAAATGCAGAGTCCAGATTCAATATCAATCTCTTGATTTAGTAAGATTTTCATTAAACCTTCATATTCTATTCAAATAAATATTACAAATCATTGTACATTAGAAATACCATTTAATAATATTATCCCCTTTGAAGTCTCTCTTCACTTTCAACAATCCATCTGCTGAATATGAAATATATGATGATATAAGTACTCCATCTATTATGTAATTTCATTGAAGGATATAGATTAATAAGCTTTTATTTTATTTTATTTTTTGGCTTTTGAAAGGCAATGAGGTTAAGTGACTTGCCTAAGGTCACACAGCTAGGTAAGGATTATGTGTCTGAGACTCGATTTGAACTTAGGTCCTCCAGATTCCAGGGCTGGTGCTCTATCCACTGCTTACCTAGCTGCTCCTTGATTATTTAACTTTCAAATGTTCATATTATACCATTTTTAGGAAGATCATCTTCCAGATTGCATGCAAAAATAATTTAAAGGCAATTTCATAAATTGACTGTCTAATTATTGTAAGCAGCATTGTCCTGGATGATATTGTGAGAAAGGGTCTTTGATATTTTATTCTCCCTGTACTCATTTCTTTGTTGGTTCCTTTCCTACCTCAGAGACATCTTCAAAAAAGATATTTTAGGCTCACAAAACTATCATCAGTGACACCATGCTTTTTATACTGTTCTCTGTTATTCCCAACTTTATTTACCATGTTCCCTCACAATGAAAATTATTTGTCATAGGATCATAGATTTAGATTTGGAAGAGAAATTTAATGTCATTCAGTTCATCAACCTTATTTAATATGAATAAATTGAGGCCAAGACAAGTGACTTCATCAGAGTTAAACAGCTATTAAGGATCTGAGACAAGATTTGAACCAAGGACTTTTGGGTTCCTTTAGGCTCCCAAAGTCTGAATTACATATTGGTCATGATATCTATCTATCTATCTATCTCTATCTCTATCTCTATCATCTCTATCTCTATCTCTATCTCTATCTCTATCTCTATCTCTATCTCTACCTCTACCTCTACCTCTACCTCTACCTCTCCATCTCCATCTATATCTACATCTACATCTACATCTCCATCTCCATCTCCATCTCCATCTCCATCTCCATCTCCATCTCCATCTCCATCTCCATCTCCATCTACATCTACATCCATATCCATATCTCTATCTCTATCTCTATCTCTATCATCTATATCTATATCATCATCTATATCTAATCTGTCCCTTATATACATAAGTATCCATATAATTCAAGCAAATAAGCATAAAAGTAAGTAAATCAAAATTATGTTACTGTAGATTGTCTAAGCAACAACTGATGGTCAATCACTTCTAACACAGGTCTTGTGACTCTTAAGGATACAATTAGCTATCTGAGAAATTAATCTCTTCTAACAAGATTTAGAGACTGATCATCCATGGTTAATATATTTATTATATAACATATCTTTGACATATTAACATATATAAGCATATAGTTACCATTTGTTAAGTCATATCAAAATAGAGTACACTAATGCACAAATGGATGCTTAACAGTAAACTTTGATTCTATAAGGAGATGATCATTTGGTTTGTTTTACAGGAGTTGGGGAGATAGTAAAAAATGTTTTAATATGATGGTATAATGGGAGGAAAGGGTCAATATATCAAGTTTAGAACTTGATATGTAATGTGTAATAGTCTCAAATCAATATGACTAGTTTTTATCAGGATACTGAGGGTAAGAAATATGTTGTCATCTACCAAATACATAAATGTTGAGGAAAAAAAGCAAGAAGAGAGAACTCAGGAAAAACCATGTGGAGAAGAGGACTAGAAGCAATATGGGAGATTCTGTGCTGTTGAGGACAGAGCTGAACTGGAGCAGAGGCACAGATTGACTTCTGGGCAAGCTGCCAAATGTCTAGGAGTAGTGATAGCCATACTGCAGAGTTTGCTGGGAAATTCTTGTGGTCCATAGAGAGCTGTAGCCTGGAGGATGAGTGGTAAACAAGAATCATAAATTGTGGGTTTCACAGATGCCCAGATTTTATCTTGTTTTCTACAACTTGCAGGTAGTCATCTACTAGGAGGAGTTATACCTATAAATTGTGATAGGAAGGGGAAGAGTAAGAATCTTACCCCTTTTGGGCCTGTAGGTTGTTGAGACCGGTTCTAATTAAATTTTTTCATTTTCTTCTGTTTCAATCAAAGGATGCTTTATTTCCTCTTAGCTTTTTTAGTAAAAATTGATAATTGTGAGGTAGTGTAAGTGACACAGTGGAGGCTAGAAATCAGGAACAACTGAGTTCAGAAACCTATTCATTTACTAGCTTTTGATCCTGGAAAAGTCACATAAACTCTCTCGGCTTCAGTCTCCTCATCTGTAAAATGGCAAAGTTGGACTCAAAGGCCTTTCAGGCTGCAAAATACATAATCTTTTGCTCTTAGGAAAGTGCAGGCCCAAGTTAACTTTAGAGGACTCTAGTTTGCACTAGTGAAGAGTCTTGAGTTATCCATGATGAATTGACTGGTAAACAATGCCTAATAACATGCACTCAACTCTATGAAAGAGTAGGGTTAGATATCAAGTATATTTATTTGTAGAACTGGTTTTCATTTAGAATCCAGTCTTAGCTAGCTCACTCCTAAACTCCATTTTGTATGAACCTCCTGTTAATATTTATTCAGTACTTATTTTTAGTACTCAATATTTGTATAGTCCTTTAACATTTACAGTATACTTTATAAATATGATCTTATATTATCCTCAAAATAATCTTATTAAGCAGGTACTATAATTATTAATCATATTAAGAATAAGGAAACTAAGGTATACAGAGCTTAAGTGACTAGCCTACACAGCTAGAAAATTTCAGCTAGATAATTTGAGAGAACCTTGAAATCTTCTCATCCTAATTATACATTGTGCCAGTTAGTTAAGTCATCTCTAGTCTTTACACTTACAGTATTGTAAGAGTAGTAAGATTAATTCATTTGTGGTATTGTTCAAGATTAAGAATATCAAATCAAGCAGCCCAGAAAGGAAATATTCAGCTGTTCAGATCAGGTTACCATGCAAAGGTAATGAGCCATTCATTAATAAATATTACTTCCACTAGGCTAGGACTGGGCATTGGGAGGAGAGGGAGAATGAGGTTGGGCTGTCAAAGAGTTAGAAAATTCAGATAATTCTTGCTCTCTTAGGGCCTACTTTACTTTACTTAGGAAGATGAGACATTCATACATGAAGTATTAGTGATAACAATGGGAGATATTATGAATTGGTTAAAAGAAATTAAACAGGACCAAAAAAGTGACAAAAAAAGTCAGAGAATGAGAATAACAGCACACTATAAAACAGGGAAAGTCTTACGGAATATGTAAGAATTAAGCTGAACTTGCAGATCTGGTCACAAAATCAGTCTCATAGAATGTCAGTTAGAAAGACTGAAGAGGGACTGGCCAATATGACCAGGAAGGACAATGATCAATGTTGGAAAGGATGAGGGAAATCTGGGTCACTACTGTATTGCTGGTGGATCTGTGAACACATCCCACCTTTCTGGAGAGCAATTTGAAATTATGTATATACCCTTTGATCCTGCAATTCCACTGCAGGGTCTATATCCTGAAGAAAATATGAAAAAGGGTAAAAACATCACTTGTACAAAAATATTCATAGCAGCCCTGTTTGTGATGGCAAAAAATTGGAAATTAAGTGATGTCCTTCAATTGGGAAGTGGCTTAAGACAATGTGGTATATATGCAACATGGAACACTATTGTTCTATTGGAAACCAGGAGGTATGGGAATTCAGGGAAGCCTGGAAGGATTTGCATGAACTGATGCTGAGCAAGATGAGCAGAACCAGAAAAACATTGTATATCCTAACAGCAACATGGGGGTGATGAGCAATTTGCTCATTCCATCAGTTCAGCAATCAGGGACAATTTTGGGCTATCTGAGATGGAAAATACCATCTGTAACCAGAGAAAGAATGCAGAGTTTGAACAGAGACCAAAGACTATTTCCTTCAATTTAGAAAAAAAGTTATCTTATTATGTAATTTTGCTATCTCTTATACTTTATTTTTCTTCCTTAAGGATATGATTTCTCTCTCATCACATTCCACTTAGATCAATGTATACCATGGAAACAATGTAAAGACTAACATACTGTCTCTGTGTGTGGGGGGAGGAGGAGGGAAGCAAGAATAGGGGAAAAATTGTAAAACTCAAAATAAATAAAATCTTTCTCAAAAAAAAAAGAAAGACTGAAGAGGGTATCAATCCTTTACTTAACTGATTGACAACACTGTCTATGACACCCACAGAGACACCACTTCCATCATGTTCTAAGTAAACCGACTAGCTTTCAACATCTAGGAATTAATTCATCAATGAAAAAAGCATAACAGTAATAATCAAAAATTATATAGGAATTTGTATATATTGTTTTATTTGGGTTTCATGACAACTCTATTTACTAGATGTTTCAGACTTTTTTTTTAGCCACCACTTTATAGATGAGAAAAGTGAAATTAGAGAGATTAAATAATATCACCATAGTTACAAAACACATTTCAGAGTCAGGATTTGAACCAGTTTTTTGTGATTCCAAGGTCGGTATTCAATCTATTATTTCATAATGCCCCTCCTAGATAAAAGGTATTAAGACTTTAGTTGATAAAACTTGGGTGTGACCCCAGAACTTTGTCCAGTTACAGAAGAACTGATATTTTAATGCTGAGGAGTCTAGGAATTCTTTTTATGCTGAGCAGTCATGATAACTAGCTCTCATAAATACTCAAGATTCTGGAAATTCTTCCAACTAGAATAGATATAAGTCCAGAGAATTTAGTACTGTTGGATTGCATGGACATTGCAGCTTTTAGAGGACCAAGAAATTAGAATTAGGACCTGCTTATTAAAAAAAAGAGGCAGAATTTGGAAGGACTACATTAGGAATAGGGCTGACTGGGGAATACTTGAGATATTTAAAGTAAAATGACAGCATTTGCTCCAAAGCAGCAAATCTTAGAATTGGATCCTGACTTTCTGTCTTGGAACACATAGTGATCGGTCCTAAAGTCTGATTGATGTACTGACTTTTGCCTTAACTCCCATCCCTACAATCTAGATGTTGGACAGAGGAAAAGTTCTATCCCACCTATGATTATATTCCCTGTCTTATTTGCTTCATGATAATCCTCCTTCACAGCTTTGCCTATGATTTTCTGGTTGTCCCCATCCTATAATCACAACCTTTTGTGGCCTAGTCCTCCAACACTGATACTATATTGAAGGTGTTCTAGAAACAGTTTTTAGAGTTTAACAAAGGAAAAATGGTTTGTACAGGTTTGATATTATTTATTGTCATATGCACTTCAACTATTTTTTTAAAATTAATTTTAATTAAAGATATTTGAGTTTTACAATTTCCCCCCAATCTTACTCCCCCCCTCCCCCACGGAAAGCAATCTGTCAGTCTTTACTTTGTTTTCATGTTGTACCTTAATCCAAATTGGGTGTGATGAGAGAGAAATCATATCCTTAGAGAAGAGACAAGAAGTCTAAGAGGTAACAAGATCAGACAATAAGATATCTTCAATTATTTTTCAGTGAATAGTATATTGATGTTCTCCTCTGGTACTAACTCATATTTCCATGATTTTTTGCTTGCCAAGAAAGTACAAGCTGTGACAGAATTTACCAAATTGATTAGACTTCATGCTTGTCTAGTTGTAGTCATTGAAGCTTATCACTGGTTTGGAAGGGAAAAAATATTCTGTAACCCCTACAAAATTACAGAAGAGTTATATTCTGCATTGGTTGAGGAAGTGCTCTCATGAATGAAATCACAGATTATTAAAGTTTCCAAACAAACAATCACCAGGAAAATATGGCATCAGGGGTTTATTTTGTGCGTCTATATATAATCTATATGTCTCCTCTTAAAGAGACTCAAAAGTCAAAATATGATAAATTTATATACATATAATACTCATATATCTATATATTCACATACATGTATATATCTTTATACACACATGATAGAATCTGTTTTGCTTCACTGTACATTTTTATTTTGAGAATTTTTCTTTTCTTTTTCCTCCATTGGGGAACTGGAGAACAAAAAGAAGAGAAATAAATTTCTTTAAGACAAAAAATAAAATTAACTATAAAATTATGAGATTATTTAATGTCATTGATGAGATGATCAGGTTACAGTTTCATTATAAGAAGTTAGTTTCCTTTTTCTCCTCAATGGCTATGTGGGATGTTTTTAATTCTGATCAATTCTCTCAAAAAATTATTCTATGATGACACTGAAAAGAGGAAAATTCAATACAAATCCATGCCCATTATTGGAGAGTAAGATTGAATTGAAAACATATTTATCAGTTAGAGTAAGTAAATAGCATTTTTTAAATGAAAGGACAGCATATTATCATAATAGAAACTTTTCTGACATGCATGAGATTGGAGCACACTTTCTGTCTTCTTCCAAAATCCCTAAAATCCTATACCTGTCTGCTTTAAGTCTTGCCAGTGATGCAGAGTGATATAGTAATAGACCTGCCTTGGAGTCAGGAAATTCTTGGTTTAAGTCTTATTTTGACCTATATTTACTCTGACTGTGGATAAATCACTTAAATTCTCAAATTTTCATCAGACTTTAAATTATAAACAAGCCATGTATCTACTTTAATAGTGAATATTTTCATATTTAGAATTCTTTGTACCAACAAAACTGCAGTTCTGGACCACTGGTCTTCCCTTAACCCCAAAATATCTGGTCAAAAATTTATGAAGTCAAGATGATAATAATAATAAGGTCACCCTGCTCTTCTCAGTTTAACTTGGAGTCTGTGTCCTTCTGACTGTGTAGCTGTCTTTGTGTACATATGTTTTCTTGATAATATTTCATAGCTATTTTGCAAGCGCAGATGTTCTGATTTTTTTTCCTTTCCCTTAGGTTAAAATTAGTGCATTCATCAATCTTCTTAAAATGCCTGTTCCCTGGCATTTTGGTCAATAGTTTCATATAACTTTAAGTGATGTGATTGGAAACAGCTGTGAAAAGTTATTTATGGCCAAGATATGAAGAGTTTAGTTTCGAGAAGAAAGAAGATATTAGAGGACATGAAGTTATCTTACAGACATTTTTATAAAGATTTTATAAATTCCTCATAGGAGCAAATTATATGCCCTTCTTTCTCAGTTGTAAATCAATTTATCGGTTCATTTTTAAGGAAAGCTCATATTTTCATAGTTTCAACAGGACATACAAATAGTAGTACATTTTGGGGAATGACCATGCCTGTTTCTGATAATTAGAACACTCATGATTTGCATTCAAATGTATAGTATGAATCTATTTTTATGGAAGCTGTATGGTTTAGTAGAGACATACTTGCCTAGGATTCAGTTTTGTAGTTTTGGTGTTGGCTACATCAATAATTATTTTATGAAATTTTAAAGTTCAGTTCTCTATTTATCAATTTTTCTAGCTCATCTACATCATAGCTCTTCAAAATATATATACTAGTAGATAAATTCAATTAGATGCTCAAACAATTGCATAAAATAATCTGGGCAACATGCATTCTTCATCTACCCTGTTTTCCTAGTGTGAAGACCTAAGCAAATTTTTAAGTGTCTGTAGAGCTTATTAAGGAAATTTTGCAATGTTCAGGGTTGAAACAATTGAAACAATGTCAGAATCTGAAGAATTTATATCATTTAAAGGAAATCCCTCTTTCAGTGAAAGTATGAGGGATCCATCCATGAAGGGGAAAACATTTATGATGGTCATAATTCCCTTGAGGGCATGAACAGCTTTATTTTTTTTATCCTTTTACAATTCTTATTTATCATGTTGAGGACTGATACTGAGTTCAAATGTGTTCTATGTGGCCCAATCGAAGGAACAATGACTCTGGAATAAGATGATTTGGGTTCAAAATCTGACTATTATATTTAATTAAAATATGAGTTGGGGAAATCTGTAATGAGAAGATAGGACTTTGTGGTTTCTGAGTCTTTTGAGTTCTTCATTTTTGATCCTATGAAATGTCATTGTTCCATTATGGTGATAAATTATTACTGAATTCTGACATTTTTTAATATTTGTTATCCTCTTTATAATTTCATTTGTAAATGTTCCTGAGATGATTTTATCTCAGATGAGCCACATAGAAAACTTTGCTTTCCTTTCGATTGTTTTCTATTTTTTTAAAAAAGATCTATCATCTTCCTTAATGTTTTGCAAATGAATTTATATGTAAAATGTGTTGTACCTTAGACTGATTTTTCTCTGACCTTTGCAAGGGCATGATGTATTTCTAACTCAGGTAGTTTCTGGGCATTATTGTCTCTCTTTTTTTTTTTTTGATGATTGTTGTAAATCATTTAAATTCCTTCCAGATATGGTAATACCAGAGACAGTCTATTTTTTTCTTTGAGGAGTTGACAGTTAGCCTCAATAAACCAGGTTATAGATGGTATGAGTGCATGCAATGTCTTCCCTTTTCTCTCTTAATTTGATATTGATTATGACCTATGCCCTAAGCAGTAAATTATCTCTCATTCCTCAGTGAGCTCTGAAATCACTTATCTCCAATTATCTTGCATTTTCTTATCTGTTTAAATGTTGTATCTCAAATTCTTGCCTCCTTAATTTTATTTCCTTTCATTTTCTTTATCCTTACTACCTATATGTAAGTACTTAACATATATTTGATACATCTTCTTGATTTGAATTGTCTGAATATATACTGGTAACTGATTGTGTAATGATTTGCACATAATTTTTCAATTGCTTCCTCACCAGAAAGATAGTCATGTTCATTTTTGTGGGATGCTGTTAAGTGTTTATCATATCCTCTGCCTTTTTACTCTTCTTGAACTATTTATGATCACCTAGTCATGAGAAATCAAAAGTCTAAATATTTTGACTTTTTTGCTTTCTCATTCCTTAACCATACTTGCCAACATATTTTTCATAAAATAACTTTGCCCTCATCTTTACTTTAAAGTTACTGAAGAAAAAAATAATCTCAACTCCATTTGATATATTTTACTGAAAGTTTTATAGATTTTTTTTCTTTCTTCATCTGAAAAAGAAATTTTCATAAAAACTGCCATAGTCAGTATGATGGTCCTTTTACTTATTTATAACAAGGAAAAATCAAGATGAGAAGATCAAATATCCGATGATTTTTCTTGTTGACCTCAGGTTTGTGTAGCACCAACATCCCAGACAACTTGGGATTGTTTATTGAAGGACAGTACTTGGATGCTATAAACTATTTATATGAAGGAGATGTTATTTCATATTGGTGTATCTATTGGCCTATATGTTTATTTATATAAACTTCCAGAGCTTGTAGCACTAGAGTATTCTAAGAGTAAACTTCCTTAATAAGATCATACTCTCCTTTGTTAAGTGAGATTTTAACAGCTTTCCAAGTCCAAGAACTCATTTAATCTGTATAACCTAGGGAGTACTCTACATTATATAACTTTTATTTTCTTTTACTCTTCACTACAATAAATATGGGACTAGTTTTTCATGATTTTTTCTTCTGTGTGATCAGAATTTGGAGGAAGAGAGCTAAGGTGATTGAGGTCAAATCAACTTATTCTTCCCTTTAGAGAAACAGGAAAGGTGACTTTTATTCTGGGCATTTAAAAGAGAGCATACAAAGATCTGAGCTGCAGTTGACAGATATAATTCTAAGTCAAAACATCTCTTGGGGATGGTAGAATAAAGGAGTACTTGCCCAACCATGGCCTATTTCCTATTCTCCACAAATGGCAAAATCACAGTCTCCCTAAAGAGAGCTAAGTCAAATCCCAGAATAGCAATCTATTTGTTCCTTATGTATGTCAACTGATCCATGGTAGATAATTCTTCTATCCATATTACACTTAATTATGAAAATCTATTCTATTCATTTTTTCAAAATCTATGGGTGAATTAAGGGTGAAACATGTAATGGCTTTCCTCAGCAGACTGGGGAAAGGGAAACAATTTTTCTTCTAATACCCATGTAGCCAATTGAAGCTGGTGCTATGGAGTGCTAGAACTTAATAAGACATCAAAATGTCAAGGTCACCCACTGCATCCTGTACCATTGCTGATCATCTTGACTCTTATTCTACCACTGGACATCAGTGACATAGCAAGAGAAAGGTAGGATAACTGCCTAATTTAAATCCAGTTCACTCACAGGTCAAAACATTAGCTGTGATGTCTTTGGTCCTCTTCAGGAATGAAGGACAAATAGCAACAATACTATTTTAAATGATAAAGTAGAATTTTAAATTTGGCATTGCTATCACATTTCTACCAGTCTGTTTTTTGTACAATTCATCATGATAGAATCTTACCTTTTTTTGGTATACTATTACATAGTTGTTATTGTTCAGTTTTGTGTGTGATTGAGGCCATTTGAATTCAGGTTGAGATATCTTGACTCTAGGCCTGAGCACCCTAATGCTATGCTACTTTGCTGTTCCTAACATTTCATAGTAACATTATACAAATTGAATTCTAATGTATTAAATGGTTAAGGTCATTTAAAAAATATTTAGCACATTGCTTAGAACTTTGGAAATTTTTCAGGTAAAATCTGTGACATCATAGTATTTAAAAGCCAATATGGGTAGTCACATGATAGTTCCAGAATCCCATCATTCTCAAATTTATTGATACACAATCTACCTAAAAATAATTATGTTTTATATAGCTCTTTCATTATGGAGCTTTGTTTTGAAAAGGAAGATAAGAAAATTTAGATCTCTTGAAATAAGACTATGATTCAACAAAATGAGATTCTTCCTTTTGCAATCAGATCATAGATTTGCATTTTGCAGAGTTCTCTTGGCTTGTTTTACTGTTTAGAAAAAGAATTATATTCTAGAGAATAATATGGTTACAATTCAGCATTGTATTGTAATAGATCAAATTATAGGTCTGAATATTTTTATCCTTGAATTTTTTTTTAATAACTAAAAATGGGAAAAGGAAGTTCATGATGTTTTATACTAGGAAGTATTTTCTAAGTAATATGAACATGAAGCTGAAGTCAGCTCATACATAAATTGAGGTTAACTTGAATTAATTTATTAATAACTACATCAACCACATTATAAGTTTAATAGGAAAAAATTACTTTGGGGTAATGACACTATTCTATTTCAAAAACAGCACTTATTTGTTAACAATAATAGCTAGTATTTATATATAACTTTGGGGTTTATCATATGTTATCTCTTCAACTAAATATACCTGAGGACATTGGTAAGGCAGTTTTAGTCTTCCTTTTTTTTTTTTCAAATTCTCAATAAGTATTCTGTTTACAAGTATTTGTAATGAAACATCAATGTATCATGGAATTCCCCTACCCTGAATTAAAACAAAGGTGGTTTCAAAGGAAATTGTACTGATTTCTCATCTAATATCAATCATTTTTTCATATGTTTTCAAATTTTTTTTAAAAATAAATTTTTGCCTTTTTCACTGACATTGCGCATTCTACTTTCTTTTTACCTTTGTTGCTGAATCTCCTATTCTTCCCTCCCCGTTGGTTTAATTCTGTAAATACTTTTCCTTTACATTATTTACAATATTAAGTCTGATTAGAGTTGATCTCTCAGATTGTAAGACTCTTCCTTCATGCAAAGCAGAATAGTATTCTAGAGGGGAAAAGAACTATGTGGGAAATCCTTCTTATCCTTGAAAAAAAAGTGTAATTTCCCTCCACCCTCTTTATTCTTTTAGCTTCTCCCCCTCCTGTAAGCTTTAAGTGGAAGGAGTTTTTCCTCTTTTAATACTTATCTACAAGTCAGTTGCTGTTAGTAACAGCTTCATGTACAAACTTCCCCAGTTTATAGAAGAACTATATTCTTTACTTAAAGAAGAATATTTTGGATAGAAATTTTAGTGGACAAATTTAACAATATGTTAAGTGCTTTTCTAACAGTTACTATAAGCCATTCTCTTCTGAAATTCTATAGGTTTCCATCTACAGTTTCTGTTTCTTACAGTAACTCTTCTTTCTCTGGGGAACTATCTGAGTTGTTCAGGTACATTTCAAATTCCTAAAGGCATGTCAACCAAAATAAAACCATCTGGTTTGTGAAAAAAATTTGCATATAAACAAGACATCTGCTTACCTGCCATGTAAATCAGATATTCATCAATTTCTTTTTGAAGTTAAAATATGTATGGATCATAAATTAAATTGATAGTACAATGTAATAACATCATTAGACCAGCACTATTTTCATAAGATCCAAGAAAAGCATTTGGGGGATTTCTTTTTCCAGCCAACTAATTTCATGCTTAAACTCATCTTGTGCTAATTGTCAAATTTCATACAGAAGATGCTTTATTTCATCAAATGGCAGAGAATTCTAGAGCTATTAAATAATGTTTCCCAAACCTAAAATTCCACACATAAATGAGGGGTTTTATCATATTCAAATATAAATTTGAATCATAGTTTTCTAAAAAAAAGAAAAATGTGGTCTCAAATTTAATTTGTAAATTACATTATTTGTATCTGATAAATTCACTATTTTAAAAATTATCCCATTTAAAGACTATCAAAATCACTGATGTTTGTTCTTCAACTACTTTTCACCAAACTTAATTATGACCCAAATATAACAAACTATGGGTACAAAGAATATGAACTCTTCAATAATTTAAGGGAAAGTATTAATGAAAACCTTCATTTTATCTTCCAACAAAGTTCTATACAAATGAATATTACCTTGGTCTTTTTATGACAATTGACTAGCCCTTTCAAGCTGGAAAGGGATTATTTTTTACTCAGAAAAATGGGTTGATTCTTTCATACAAGGCCCAGTTTAACTAGGAACAGAGAAATTCATTATCTGAGGTTTGGCAATCCAGGGATGTATGTATGTATGTATGTATGTATGTATGTATGTATATATACATATATGTATCTATCTAATATAAAGATATATATATCATGTCTACATATATATTTCATAATATATTTATTTATAAAATATTTACAAGAGCTGCTTATTAAATCACCTAAGGCACAGAAATGATTCTAATCTACTTTGATAGAAAATACAATCAGGTTCTTAAAATAACTTTTTTTTTATAGTAGACATAAAGAATACATTTGTTTGCAATTTTTATATTCAAATTATTTTCTCACTTTTCTATATTCAAATAAAAAACCATTTTCCATTTTACTACGGCACCCTCCAGATAGAATTTCCAGGATCCAAGTCTTCTTTATGTTGATGTTCAATAGTTTTAGTCAGTTGAACTAAGGAAGAGTTCGACTCTTCACATGCCATTTGGGGTTTTATTGGCAAAGATACTGGGGTTTTACATTTCCTTCTGCTGTTCATTTTTACAAATGAGAAAACTGAGGCAAACAGGTTAAAAGTAACTTTCCCCAGGGTCAAGCAGTTAATAACTGTCTGAGACTAGATTTGAACTCAGGGAGCTGAATTTTTTTGATTCCCACTTCAGAACTCTATTCACCAAGGCACTTTAAATCCTCCTTTATTTAAACAATTTAACTTAGGAACACTCCACTTTTCAGCCATCCTCTCCTAAATGGTAAGAACCCTATGTCTCTTAACCAACTACAGATCCCCTCATAGTTTTCCTATCATTCTAGAAAAAAAAGTCTGTCAGCTGATGATACCATGTTTCTATACATCCTTTCTGTGATTTCCCATATTGAAACACATTTAATCTGGCAATTGCTCTCTTATTTTCTGTTAGAATGAAAATTGATTGAGAGCAGGAACTGTCCCAATCACTCAGTTTATTAAAAAATTACTATGAACCTGACTTGATATTGAGCTTAACAGATACAGAGACAAAAGTCTTCCTTGCCTTCAAGTAGCAGGCAGTGGATCAATGTTATTGAATGAAAGATTACTTGGAAGGTTGTAAGGTATTAGAAGACCGGAAAAGTAAGAGTTTACAGAATGCTACAGAATAAAAGAGGTGTGGAAAAAATAATAACAAAGAATCATTTACTCTGTGTTAGACACTGTTAGTGTTAAAGATATACATATAAAAGTGGGGCCATTAAAACCCTTACATTTCCTAAGGTAAAAGACCCTTCTTTTTACTACTGGATCAAGTATATCCTTAGAACAAAGACTACAAGGAGTTTGGATTGGGTGTCTTCCAACTATTCCATACCAAAAAACTTCCATCTGGGTCAATGAAAGGTAACTTCCACCTCCTGCTGTCAGCCCAGTTTCCCAATTAGATTGCGTTTGCTTTTGAAATTATGAGACAAAATTTTTACATGTTCAAAAAACAAAGAATTTCAGTGTACAACTCCTACCAGAAAATAAGTCCATTGAATGCTTCTTTTAGCGTTTGTCCTCAAGGTCTAACACAGTGTCTTGCACTTAACAGTCACTAAACAGTTCATACTAAATTGAATAAAATTCAGTGTGACACATTTAAATTCTAGAATACTTTGCCAGCATCAGCAGTAATCTAAACTGATTCTAGAAGTCCAACATAAAACACAGATATGCATGCATGTTTATATGTATGTATATTTGTTTAAATTCTATGAATTTCTGCTAGAATAAAAAAAATTTTTAATCTACTATAACTGGAAATTCTTTCTTAATATTTTAATTATGATAGCTCAAAACAAGATTAAACTGAACACATATTTTAAAATAGGCCTAATTTAACTTAAAAGTTTTGCTAAAGAAATTCTTTTGACTGTCATAACTACTCAAATTAATTATTAAGGAACTATGAAGGGAGATGCTGTCTGCATCTAAAGAAAGAACTGATAAATAGAAATATATAGTATTATTATATATTTTATATATTTATATGGGCATATATGCATATGTGTTCTGTATATGTATGTCTAAATATAGCATATATATTTATATGTGTTTGCCATATATGCACACATCTATAAATGATTTTATATGTGTATGTATGTATATGTATGTTTATATAAGTAACAGTGGCCATCTCTAGGATGGGAAGGAGGAAGGAAAAAAATGTTTACATGTTAACTTTGTTGTATATTTAAAAGGAGTGGCAAGTCATAAACAGCTGATTGGAAGTCCATTTTTAATCCATCTTTTTTATAAAACTAAATTATGTTATGGAAATGTTTATATTATTCCATAAGCTAAAAGTAAATTTTTAAAAAAATTTTACTGAAACTTAATTTAAAGCTTATAACAGTTGGTTGTAGCATATAAGGTCTCAGTTAAAAATTCTTCCTTGGATATTAATTAACTCTGGACTCTTCTGGGCCTCAGTTTACTCAACTGTAAAATAAGAGTTAGGGTGTTCAGTGTATAAAATATAGGCCTGGAGAGAGAGGAACCTGAGTTCAGATCTTGCCTCAGAAATTTACTTCCCGATCCTGGGAAAGTCTCTTAACTCTATTTGTCTCTTTCCTCATATGTAAAATGAATTAAAGAGGGAAATGGCAATCCACTTCAGTATCTTTACCCAGAAAATTTTAAATAGAGTCACAAAGACTTAGACCCAACTGAACAACAATAATAAAAGTGAGAGGGTTATGAAATCATGTATTCCTTACTCCAGATACAATCTACTTATCCACTAAGGTAGAAGTATCCCTGGGGGAGGCAGCAGCAGGGACCTGCTTCTGGAAGAAGACATTGGATTCTACTACATGAATGAGAGAAGCCTATTATAATTCCTTGTGGAGTAGAACACGTTGTCTAAAATTATCAGACTAGAGCAGTCTCCATCTTTCTTTCCCATTCCCTCTAGGAGTTCAGGTCATATTCATCCAAAGCATTAAGCTAGTTCAGAGGGAGAGAACTGGTTACCTTTCTCCTTCTCCTTGGTCCTGTGGCTGAGAGTCAGGTTTGAGGGTTTGCTCTGCTTCCTTTGTTCTTGAGTTCTAAGTGGGAGGGGTACTATCCCACACCCTGGTAATGAAGCCATGGATATCTTGGAACCTGGATTCCAGGACAGATTTTGTAGCTAGTCTAGTGAAGCCCTAAGACAGACAACCAGTTGGTACGAGTTGGAAGCTTTTGAGATTGCTGCTATACAGGAAATAAATTAAAATGACCAATCTAATAAGTAAGTAAATGTTTCTTTGTAAAAATTATTCTGATTATTAAAAGGTAAAAGGGAACCAGAGTTCTGATAAACCCGTGAAAATTGAGGCAATATAGTTCCACCACTGATAGAGATTGACACCTCAGTCAAACAATTAGAATTACATGATTTCTGACATCAGTACACCAAGGCAGCATTCTATGTACTACAATAGAGGTGGTTATTTGTTTCATTTGTTTATTTGATTTTTTCCTTGAATGTTTTAGGAACTCTGGTCAAGGACTCTCTCTGAAAGAATATAAGCTCCTGGAGTATAGGAGTTATTTTGGTTTTTTTCCTTATAAATGCTTGTTCGCTAATTTATTGATGACTTCATTAATGAATGTGGTATTTATAAGAAAATCATTAGAGTTAAGGAAGACTTTACACATTATAAAGAGTTTAAATAAATTATATATAATTTAAGATAATTGTGTAGGACTTAGCTTTTTGATGAAATAGGTTTGTCTTCATTTGTCCAGTAGTCATGGCTGTTGAGCTCTTTGATATTTGTCCTTCATTCTCAAAGAGGAACATTACATCAAGGAGGTGATGCCATGTAAAGGACATGAATTTGATTTGAGTGAGGAGGTGCTATGCTCAGTCACCAGCCTCATTTTCTCCTCCAGAGCCATCTGGGTCCAGTGGCCAGATATGAATCAGGACTACTGGAGATGATCCTGAATATGAGGCAAGCAGGATTAAGTGATTTGCCCAAGGTCACACGGCTAGTAACCATCATATGTCTGAGGTTGGATTTGAACTCCTGTCCTCCTGACTCAAAGACCACTATCCACTGCACCACCAAGTTGCACAACTGAGTGCTTAAACTTTCAAGAGCAAAACACATGGGTTGGAGTGAGTTTTTATATTGTTGCACAATAAAATTCTAATAGAGACACCTGGAAGACAGACAACAGCCAGGGCTATGAGGAAGGGTGCAGTCATCTTGTGGATTCTCTATTAAGTGGTTAACTGAGATCAGAGCCTGGGGGATTTTGGTTAATCATCTTCTTTAGCACTTGATGAGGCTGTTGCTAGAGAAGTCTTCAAAAAAAAAATAGGGCAAGGAAGCAAAATGCTTTTTAATGATTATTCCACTCTCCTAGTGAGCCTATCAAAGAACCATTTGTAATAATGTATTTTACCTAAATTTTATTGTATTCCTCTTAATTTGTAATAGTTATTGATAGCTTTATTAGCCAAAAAGCATGTTTTGCTGCAGAGATTTTAGATAAACCCGAAAACATTCAGAAGTTTTCATTCAAAAGAATGTATTAAATACTAAAGGATTTTTCCTTTTCTGATTTTATTCTATCCACCTAGCTTAAATAAGACAAATAGTGGAACCCAAAGCCTAAAATTATATTTTTCCCCTTAACTTTTATTTCATCTGTTTTTGAGAATGAACTGTGTAGTCTAAAACATTTGACTGCAGAAAAAGACATCCAAGGACTTTTGAGTGGAATATTCCCTCTTAAGAGTTAATATTTTTAGTGAAATCCTCTCAGGGTTAAAAATCATTAAAACAAAGACAGACTATTACCCTTAGACTACTCTTAGAAGAGGGAGAGAGGCCTTGCATTCCCAGTCCAACACCCTCTCGATTCTGCTAGGGAGTGAAACAGTGCACTGTTCCAGAAAGACCTTGCATTGATTCTGTTAGGGAGGGAAATAGTGGAACACTTCCAGAGACCTTGCAGTCTTAGTTAGCCACCTGTTTGATAATGGATTGTGAGAACAGGAACCTGACTTCTCTTGTTTGATAAGTGCTAAACTAAGAAGACCTTGCATACTCAGACTCTAACTCATTTAACAGAAGGCCATTAGAAATCTTCTGATACCCTTGCCATCTGGATGGTGAAGTAATATTTTATGAAAACTTTTTATTCTTCTCTTTGCTGCTGTGTAGATGTTTTGTATAAAGATTGTAACTCTGAAAACCTTAACTAATCAAGTTGGAAGAGAGGGGGCTAGGGAGGGGGGAATTGTGCTAAGCCATATAAACTTGCTTGACTGACACCTCAGGGCAGCTCCTTGACCTTCATTACCTTTGTGAGACTTGGGGGTGCCTTTTTCTCGAAAAAAGCTAAAATAAACTTTCCTTTTTGCTTAGAGGAGTCTCTATTTTTTTTTGCAAGGCAGTGGGGTTAAGGGGCTTGCCCAAGGCCACACAGCTAGGTAATTATTAAGCATCTGAGTACAGATTTGAACTCAGATACTACTGACTCCAGGGCCGGTGCTCTATCCACTGTGCCACCTAGCTGCCCATATATATATATTTAGTGAATTTTTTCCTACTTTCAAGTCAAATGTCCATAGCATAGACAAAGTTTGTCACTGCCTAGATAGTTATAGTATTTAGATAAGGAAATCAGAAAATATAAGGAACTTATCCAAATTCATAGAGATGGTAAATGGTACATATGGTGTTTGGCATAATTTGCCCAATGTGCAAAAGAGTACTTTACCAAATATTTTTTCTCACTGCTTTACATGATGGCCCAAACATTAGTCAATCTTTTGGGTGAAGACATTGAAGGTCCAGGTTATAATTAAAGAGTGTAACATTGGGAAGGTAACAAATTAGGCCATTAGAACCTCATTGCTAATTAGTTTAGCAGATTAGCTAGCAGAAAGCAGGTCTCCAAGGAGAAGAACACAGGACAATTAATTTTGAAAGGTTGAGGAGGGGGAGGAAATAGTGCATGCATAGTATGAGGTAATCTCAAGGTAACATTCCAGGTTGAGTGATCATGGGGTAAGTAACACAGTTATTTGATTGCAAATCAAGAAATTGTGTTAATCATATTATATTTATAATATGTCAAATAAGATATTTTAAGATTATAGTCTACTATAGAGTAACCATTTAATGAATGCTTTAAAAATTTGTAGTCACTATTCCTGTCTTCCTCTCTCTAGACCTTAAGAGAATAGTTACTTTAAAATTTAGTCAAGGACAAGTTTTCAGTGTCAATATATCTCATTAGTAAGTTATTATGGTACTTCTGAATTAATCAATTCAATAATTGTGAGCATTTCCTTATTAAAGGAAAAAGGAGGGAAAAAGATATACAACCAAGGACTTCTATTATACATATTTTTTCTATTTTTATATATTAAATTGTAGATTATGTTAATACTGCCTTTCTTGTCTTTGTATCATTCTGAACTTCTGTTCTCTACTATGAGTATTGAAATTCTTGATCATCTTCTCCTATCTTTTTTGACATTATTAGTACTCTCCCTCCCTCTATAACTTTCCCTCTTTAAAAAAAAAACATAAAAAAAAACTCCTTTTTTCTGCATAAATATAGTGAAGGAAGATCTACTCACACACTGACCTTTTTTTTGTAAATGTATTTCATTCTTTTCTTTTAGTTTAGGACCTCGTTATCAAGTCAACCATTCTATTAATCAATTTAGAAATCTTTCAAAGTTATTTTATTTCACTTATAGTCTTGCTTATATTATTTTCCATACAATTCATTTCATTCTGTATCAGTTCATCTGTCATCCCAGATTTCTCCAAATTCAACTCTTTCATCATGCCTTATATTACAGTAATATCATCCATATTCTGTAATTTGTTCACTCCTTACCCAAATTGCAGTTGCCAACCTGATTTCTATTATTTTGCTAAAACAAAAATATTGCTATATATATATAAATGTATATATCTATATCCATATATATATATATATATATTTGCATTTAAGAGGCCTTTCCATTTATGATTGAATATGGGGGGGGATATCACTAGTAGTGGTAATGCTTGGTTTGTGAAATAATTTTTTCATGACTCATTGGAAAAACAAGTAACAAATTGAGGAGAGAAAATTTAAGAATCATTGGGCAACTTAAAAGATAGCATAAAAGAAAAAACTTTTCAAGTAAAACTTCAGGAAATTATCAAAGAAAGTTACTTTGATATCATAGAATCAGAGGGTAACATAGAAATTGAAAGAATCCACTAATTACCACCGGAAAGAGATCCCAAAATGAAAACTCCCAAGAATATTATAGCCAAATTTCAGAATTCACAAGTCAAAAGAAAATACTTTAAGGAGTCAAAAAGAAACCATTAAAATACCATATAGCCTCAGTCAGAATCAAGCAACATTTAGCTCCTATCATGTCAAACAGGAGGGCTTGGAATATGTTATTTGGGAACGTAAAAGAAACATTATTACAACAAAGAATAACCTACCCAACAAAACAGATTAAAAAAAATCCTTCAAGAGAAATGGAAAATTATTGAAATGAAGCAGTTTCAAGCATTCCTGATAAAAAAGATTAGAACTGAATAGAAGATTTGACTTTCACATGTAAGAGTGAAAAGAAACATTAAAAAAATATAAATAGGAAAGGGCTATCACATGGAACTAAATAAGGTTTAATTATTTAGCTTTCAGTATGGGAAGGTAATACATGTAACATCTAATAACTTTACCATTATTAAGGAAGTTAGAAGAATTAGAAATACAAAAAGGATGTAAAAATTAATTCGGTATGTTGAGATGTTGTAAAAAAAATGGGTTAGATGGGGGCGGCTAGGTGGTACAGTGGATAGAGCACCGGCCCTGGAGTCGGAAGTACCTGAGTTCAAATCCATCCTCAGACACTTAATAATTACCTAGGTGTGTGGTCTTGGGCAAGCCACTTAACGCCATTTGCCTTGAAAAAATCTAAAAAAAAAAAGGGGGGTACTCAAGAAAGAGATATGTCCTGATGCTGATTCTGATGGGGTTTTTTTGTGCTTCGTTCTTGAAGCAGACCATGAGAGCAAGGAGGTGATGTCATGACAAGCACATTAATTGGAGTTGAGTTAGTGGGGTGCTGTGCTCACTTTCTCCTTTGAAGCCTTTTGTGTCCAATGGTCAAATATGAATCAGAATGATTGGAGATGACCCTGGATAGGAGGCAATTGGGGTTAAGTGACTTGTCCAAGGTCACAGCTAGTAAGTGTCAAGTATCTGAGACTGGATTCGAATTTCTTTCCTCCTGACTCCAAGATCAGTGCTCTATCCTCTGTGTCACCTAGCTGCTCTAAGGGGTATGTTCTGGAAGAAGGTGGAAGGGAGAGGAAGAATGAGGAAAACTATCTTATGTAAAAGAGATATGAAAGGAAGAGATTTTACAATATATGGAAAAATAGTGAAATAGGGAGAAATTGTACAAACACTTGCACCTCACTCAAATCTAAAATTGCTTCAAAGAGGGGAAATAGATACATGTACACACCCATATATGGTACATGTAAAAGACATAGAAAAATATCTATGTGTATTCTTCATATATAGATACACATAATCAATTGGCACTAGAAATCACTCTTACATAACAAGAAAGGAGGAAAAAAAGGAGATAAAGAAAGAAGAGAAAATGAGAGCTAATGAAAGAAATGGTCACATACAATATAGACTTGAGAGGAGAGAGAGAATAAAAAGAGACAGAAGGATAAATACAAGAAAATAGGATAGGGAGGGAAGTAGCAATATTATAGAGATGTTAAACTGAAAAAAGTACAAACTGATAAATACAATGATCCAAGACATTTCTGAAAAACACATCGTGAAAAATGCAGTGTTCCTCCAGAAACAAAACCAATGAACTTTGAATACAGATTGAAGAATATTAAAAAAAAAACAACCAACCAAACCAAAAAAATGCTAATTTTTCTTGGGGATTTTTGGTCTTTGTTTTCTTTGTCAATGTGGAAATATATTTTCCATGACTTCACATGTAAATTCAATGTCAAATGCCTTGCCTTTTCAAGGAGAGGATAAAGATAGGAGAGAGGGAAAAAATATGGAACTCAAAAATTTTTAAAGTGATTTTTTAAAAATTTAATTGAGAAATATTTAATGAAATAAAATAAATCAAAAAGGGAAAATGCCAAGTCAAAGTTGGATGATATTTAGGAACTAGGTGACATAGAGGATAAAATTATGAAATTAGAGTGATATCTAAGTTCAAATCTATCCTCAGGTACTAACTGGATGAAAGATCCTGTGAATATCTGCCCTTAGTTTTCCTATTTATAGAATGAAGATATATAAAATGAGGGTCTTCATGAAGATAGTGATTTGCAAATAATAAAACACTATATAAATTCAATCTAGTAATTATAATAATAAGGTTGTGGTTACAATTGCTTTCTAGAACAGAAGTGTCCTTTCTACAGCCAATTATGATAACCTTGTCTTTTTTTTTTTAACATACTTGATATTCTTCTAGGTCTCAAGTAGAATTTTACAGTAAATTAATTTGCTTTTGTCTTTTTATTAGTAATCTGGATTGCTTTAATATTTTTGATACCTTGAATATCTTCTTTTGTAACCTCTTTTTGGTATATTTTTTTTTCCTGGTTACATGCAAAAAAAAGTTTTATTTACTTTTTTAAACCCCGAGTTCCTCAATTTTCACCCTTCCTCCCACATCCATCCCCCTCATTGACAAATCAAGTTATTTGATATAGATTTGAAATGTATAGTCATGAAAAACATTACCACAATAATTATGTTGTAAGAGTAAGCATAACACCCTCCCACCCTACTCCCCAAACCCCCAGGAAAAGAGAAACCTCAAGAAAAATATAGAAAAAAGCATGCATCAAACCAGCAACTCTGTCTTTGGTATAGATAGTATTCTTTACCTTAAAAACTTCAGTGTTGTCTTTGGTCCCAGCATTGCTGAGAAAAGGCAAGTCATTCAGTTGATTTTTCCTACAATATTGTTGTGTTACTTTGTATATAGTGCAATTCCCATTCCATTTGCTCATTTAAGGCTTTTTTTGTTTGGTTTTTTTTTCCTACTAAGAGCATCCTGTTCATCATTCCTTATAACAGAATAACATTTCATCATAATCACGTTCCACAGCTTATTCAACCATTTCACAATCCATGGGTATCTTCAATCCACAGTTCTGTGCCAGCAAAAAAGAGCTGCTACAATTTTCATTATGCATAGAGGTACCTTTTCCTTCCTGTTTTTCATCTCTTCTGGTATAGATCTAGGACTGACACTGTTAGGTCAAGGGAAGACCTATCAAGGAATAGTATCAAATTACTGTGAATTATTTTTGTATCCTTTCCCATCTCCTCCATCAATGCATTAATCTCATTTTCCCTCATCTCCTCCGATATGTCATCTTCTTTTTGTTTCCCTTAGTAGATCAGGTATAAAGTAGTAACTCAGAATCATTCCCACTCACATTTCTCCTATTAGTAGGGAGTTAGAAAGTTGTTTTTTTTTTAATGATTTAAATAGATAGCATTATTGACCTCATCTGAAAACTATTCATAATTGGAGGATAGCTCTTGGATTTGTTTTTTGTTTTACTTTTCTTACTTCTCCAAACACAAGTATGAAAGATTTTTTAACATTCATTCATATGTCTATGCATATCTGTAAGTTACAAAGCTTCCTTCCGCCTTCCCTTCCCACCCCCATCCCCTCAACCGCAAACAGTCAGGTACTTACACATTGGTATTAGGAATTAGGATTAAGAGAAAGAAATACATGGGAGATATATTTTTTTTAAAAAGTGAAGGTAGTGTTCCTCAGATTGTGAAGGATTTTGCTTTGTTTTAATTTTCCTTCCCTGTATGGGGATAGCATTGTCCATAGCCAGTCTAATACAGGTTATCCTATCTCTGAACTGCTGAGAGCAGTTGCATTCATCAGGGTTGATCATCTCACAATGTTGTAGTTAATGGGTACATTATTTTTTCAGTGCTGCTCCTTTCACTCAGCATCAGATACTGCAATTCCTTCCATGCTTCTCTAGAGTCCAAGCATTTTTGGTTTCTTATAGAACAATAGTATTACATAATATTCATGTACTGTAATTTGTTTAATCATTCCCTAAATTTCCAATTCTTTGCCACCGTAAAAAGAGCTGCAACATGTGGGACTTTTCCCATTTTTTATGATTCCTTCTGTATATAGTCCTAGAACTGGAATTGATTGGTCAAAGGTAATGAACAGTTTTATTGCTCTTTTGGAATGGTTTCGTATTGCTCTCTAGAATCAGTTCACAACTCCACCAGCAAAACATTAATTTACCAGTCTTCCCAAAACCTTGCCTTTTTGTCATCTTAGCCAATTTGATAGATGTGAAGTGATACTTCAAAGTTGTTTTAATTTGCATTTCTCTAATCAATAATAATTTGGATCACTTTTCATATAATTATATATAGCTTTAATTTCTTCAAATGAAAACTACCTGTCTATATCCTTTGCCATTTATCAATTGGGGAATGACTTGTGATCTTATGAATTTGATGCAATTCTCTATATATTTTAGAAATGAGATGTTATTTAAGAACTCCTGTTGTGAAGATTGTTTCTCAGCTATCTGTGTTTTTTTTTAATTTTACTCACTTCTCTATGATTGAGAAATAAGGTCTTCATCACGGAAAATTATTTCAATATTTTTCCCATGTTAACGATTGTTAACTATATTTTTCTCCATTCTATTGCCCCAACCCCATTCTCTCACTCCTTTCATCCTGTCCCTTCTCAAAAATATTTTGCATCTTATTACCCCCACCCACAATCTTTCTCCTTTCCATCATCTCCCCAACTTTCTCCCATCTCCCCTACTACTTTCACCTAGGGTAAGATCTATTTCTATAACTAATTGAGCCTCAATGTTATTCCTCTCCTGAGTCAATTTCTATGAGAGTAAGGCGAACTTACTTTCCCCCCACTCCGTTCCCACTCCACTATAAAAACATTTTCTTGCTTCTTATTTGTAAATAACTTACCCCATTCTACCTCCCCCTTTCCCTTTCTCCCATAACCTCTCCATTATCTTTTAAAAATACTAAAATATATATCATATTCAACTTTCTCCTGTACCTTGTCTCTCTCTCTCTCTCTCTCTCTCTCTCTCTCTTTATATATATATATATGCATATATATGTATTTATTCTAACTGCCCTAATAAGTGAGAAAGTTCATATGAGTTATAAGCATCATCTTTCCATGCAGGAAAATAAGTAGTTCAACATCATTAAATCCCTTGTGATTTGCTTTTACTATTTACCATTTTATACTTCACTTGCATCTCATATTTGAATATCAGATTTCCTATTTAGCTCTGTTTTTTTTCATCAGGAAAGTCTGAAAGTCCTCTATTTCACTGAATATCCATCTTTCCCCTTAAAGAGTATGTTTAGGTTTGCTAGTTGTAATTTCAATTCTTTTGTCTTCTGGAATATCATATTCCAAACCCTATAATCACATAATTTAGAAGCTGCTGAATCTTGTGCTAGCCTGACTGTGACTTCAAAATATTTGAATTGTTTAATTCTAGCTGCTTGCAATATTTCCTCCCTGACCTGGGAGCTCTGTAGTTTGGCTATAACATTCCCTGTAGTTTTCATTTTTGGGATCTCTTTCAGGACGTGATTGGTAGATTCTTTCAATTTCTCTTTTACCTCTGCTTCTAGAATGTCAAGGCAATTTTCCTTCATAATTTCATGAAAAATGATATCTAGTCTCTTTTAAAAATGTTTTATTATTTTCAATTACTATTTTATTTTTCATATCCATGTTATTAAAGTTTTTCAACATTTATCCATGCGCATATGCATATTTAAAGTTACATAATTTCCTTTACTCCCCCCCCCCGCTTCTCCCCTTAGCAGTGAACAGTGTACATGCATATTTCTGTTAAACATATTTACAGATTAGACATTTTCAGTACCACAAATTTGAATTAAGGGTAAAGAAAGAAAGCCATGAAAAGGAAAAGAAATACATAAGAGAAATTTTTTAAAAAGTGAATGTAATGTACTTAAAATTCTGAAGGATTTTTGTTGTTGTCATTTGTTTTATTTCATTTTGTTTTTCTTCCTCTGGGGATAGCATTGTCCATAGTCAGTCTAATAAGTCTGTCCTAGATCTCTGAACTACTGAGAGGAGTTGCATCCATCAGGATTGATCAACTCACAATATTGTGTTGTTAATGTCAAGAACATTCTCTTGGTTCTGCTCCTTTTGCTGAGCATCAGATCTTGTAATTCATTCCATGCTTCTTTAGTGTCTGGCCATTCATGGTTTCTTATAGTATAATAGTATTTCATCATATTCAAATACCATAACTTGTTCAGTCATTCCCCAATTGATGAACATTCCCTGAATTTCCAATTCTTTGCCACTACAAAAAGAATTAATATGAATATTTTGGAACATGTGGGACTTTTCTCATTTTTAATGATTTCTTCTGGATATAGGCCTGGTATTAGAAATGCTGGGTCAAAGATTATGATCAGTTTTGTATCTCTTTGGGCATAGTTTCATATTGCTCTCTAGTTCACAGCTCCACCAGTAATGAATTTTGTCCTAGTCCTCCCACAACCACTTTAAAATTGATCATTTTCCCCTTTTGTCATCTTAGCCAATTTGATAGGTGTGAGGTGATTTCTCATAGTTGTTTTAATTTGTATTTCTCTAATCAATAATGATTTGGAGCATTTTTTTCATATGATTAAACATAGCTTTAATTCCTTATTTTGAAGACTTTGACCATTTATCAGTGGGGAAATGATTTATAACCTTATAAATTTGATACAATTCTCTATATATTTTAGAAATGAGAACTTCATCAGATCCCCTAGTTGTGAAAAGTTGTTTCCCAGCTTTCTGTTTTCCTTATGATTTTGTCAGCATTGATTTTATTAGTGCAAAAACCTGTATAGGTATATATATATATATATATATATATATATATGCATATATATATATATGTATATATATATATATATATATACATATAATGTTGGAAACTAATTCTTCTCTGCACTCTGCACTCCTCTGGTTTTCTTTTAATATATATATATATAATATATAAATATATTATATATATATAATATATATAAATATATTATATATATATATATATTTGAATGACATCTTTTTTTTTTACCCACATCCACATGTATATTTTTAAATTACAAAATTTCCTTCCACCCTACTTACCCAACCCCTCCCCTCAGTGGCAGATGGTTAGGTTAGCATTATACATACATATTGTTGATAAACATATTTACAGATTATCCTGGCTTTCTGAATTGCTAAGAGGAGCTGCTTCCATCAAGGATGATCATCCTCACAATGTTGTTCTTATTTTTTCACAATGTTGTTCTTAATCTGTACATTGTTCTCTTGCTTTGCTATACACTGTTAAAATGTTTACTCTTGACCTTTATTTGGACTCTGGCCATGCAGTCACCAGTGGGTCAAGGTAGAACCACACCTACAGCAGTCTCTCCAATACAAGATCCTGATCAACTCTTATAGACAAGTCCCCAACCACTTCCAGAAAAAATTTTCTCCAGTACTAGATCCCTGATCAACCCCAAAAGCAAACTCTCCACTACAAGACCCAGATCACTCTCAGACCTCCGCCCCCCACCATGAACTTTTCAAGAGAGTCTGGTGTTTGATACTCTCCCTTTGACCTCCTATATGTAAGTTAATCAGCAGCTGACCTGTCTGGTTATACTGCTGCATCGAAAACCCATGTGGCTTTTAAAGAACTTTTAACAATCTTTTACTTTCTCTCTTTGTGTTGTAATGACTTTTTAAGAAATCTGTCTTTCCTTTTAACACGTATGGGGGGGGGATCAGAATCATGAGTTTTTCATGGGAAACCAACAAATTCTCTGACAACAGACAATGTAAGGTTTTCTAACAAAGTATAGGAAGAGGTAAAAAAATTAATTATTGTCTGATAAAGGAATGTTGGAATTCTTGAATACAGAGCTGGTACACTTTTGTGGGTAATGGTAAGATGAAGGTTATGGATATTTTTGTATGGGGCTGAGATGGAGTGAAGAAGTTGCTAGCATATGAGAAATGAGTTGCTTGAGGAATTGAGTGATTACAGTTTTCATGGAAGAATCAGTATGCATGTAGAAGTTGGCAGGATTTGGAAAGGAGAAAAAATCAAAAGTCATGTACAAAAGTTATTGAGGAAGAAAAGAGAGTGACAGAGAACTTTGTAGAGAACAACTATTAGAAATTTGTTTGGATGGTATTTATAAGTAATATGAACCTCAAAGAATGAGAGATCACTGAGGAATTGATGTAGGAGGAAAAAAGGAAGTGGTCATGGGAGCAAGGAATTATTCCAATTCCCTCATCAATTTTATTATTTTCTTGATTTCTGGACTTAAAAAAGTGATAGAAAAATAATAATGACAATTATCTTGTGTTTCACAAACTTTTTCCTCTCTCAGAAAGACAAGTTTTAAACATATTCCAATACCCTTCCTACCCAAAAAAGAAATGTAATCAAAACTAGCAATACTTTAAGTATTCTGATTCTTCTCTAACACCTTCTCTTCATCTGTCCCAGATTTTCAGTCACTTGTGCATTTATTTTCTTTCCTTTTAATCATCCCTTTATTATTCATATTCTAAAACTGAAGTTTTATTTGTGACCATATTCCACACATTGCCATACTCTGCATTCCCACTTTACTCTTCCCTCTCTCCATGTCCTTGCTGGCTTCCTTGTAAAATTTAATATATTTCTATACCAAAATGTGTTGTTCCCTATTCAGATAATATTTCACTTTGTGTGATTCCTGATCCTCTACCTCAAATTTTCCTTCCACTGTCAATATCATCTATCTTTCTATGTTCACACATATGTGGACAATATTCTGGTTGCTTCAACCTAGTTTCAATTCTAATGTTTTAATAAGATATGTGCCTCCCTTGAGAGGGTATTTAAAGTTCTGAACTTCTGCCATGCATCCCCAGCATTCCTATTATATTATCTGCTACCCCTGATGGGATTGTCAGTGTTTTATGATCAGGAAGAAAATTTCTGCCTTCCCCTTGGCGTCATGAATGTGCAGATTGGAAGATATCACAACTCTAAGGATCTGAGCAGGGGATAAAGAGTCCATTTAGCTCTGTGAATCCTATTTCATATTCTGTGAACCATCATGATGTGAGCCATCAATTTCCTCCCCACTAGTCTTCTTCATTCTTATTATAAATTGGGACATGGCTTAGCCGTGTACCTGGGGAGATAAGTACTTTTTATTTTTTTAACCAATTCTTGAGTAAAGTAGCTTTTTTTAAAAAAATCTGAAGTATATAATAACAAATAGACGGAGTAGAATTATTGGGATACTTTAGTCAATAGTGATGAATGCTTATGGAATTGCTAATTAGAAAGTGAGCACAAAGGGCCAAAAGTTTTGAAATCATTTTAAAACATGAATCAAATTCTGAGATGTGTGGAGGGTGGAATGCATACTGGCCTTGTTATCATTATGACAATAAAGAGGTATCTTATTTCAGTGGAGGAAAAGGAAGGATGGCAAGTGTTTTATTGGAAGAGATATCATACAAAAAGATATTTGAAGTAATTTGTTGTAAGGTATTTAAAATGTTTCCATCAATCAATGAAGAAATACTTTTATGGTGGTAAAAACTCTTAATAGAAATGGTAAAGTATGTAAAAAGACAGTGAGGTTAGGTGTCTACCCTCAAAGAGTTTACAATGTACTATAGAAGATAATAGAAACACATAAAAAAATCAAGGAACAATAAAAGTCACTTTTATAGCAAAACAAAAAAGGAAAGACATTCCTATTAGAATAATAGAAGAAAGAATTATGGAGAAGATTGGACAAGGCCTGGAATAAGAAGGATGATTACAATTTGGCTAGCCAATTGGAGTTGGAGATCAAAAAGTTTTCCAGGTAAGGGTAAAGCATAAGTAAAGTCACAGAGGGTAGAATGATTGCAGAATGAACAGAGAAAAGTTGCTTGCTTGAAGTGGAAGACAAATGGAAAAGCAATGGAAAAATAGAACCAATTAGTTTATGGAGGATTAATAAAAATTCCAGATAATCTAACTTGAATTTATAAGATGGTTATAATACGCAACACATTTTTCTACTTACATAAACAATAATAATGAGTCCCTGCCTTCAAGGAACTTACATTCTGCTATGACTGGTTTGCAAAGTTAAGTGAATGAAAGTTATTTGAAAAATATTACAAAGTAATTTCAAGAGGGAAAAATATAAAACTTCCTGGAATGTAAGGAAAGACCTCTTTTAGTCAGTGCACCTGAACTATTCATCAAGTTTGACTTCCTAAAAAGTATCAATGAGTAAGGAGCGCTTCCAAACAATGAGGTGATAACCAGTGAGTGCAAAGATTCAGTGATGACAGATTTGGTGCCATTTATATGGAACACTTGCTAGGGAAAGAATGATATAAAATAAATGTAGAAAGAAAGATAGATGCCAAATTGTGGAGAAATTTAAATGTTAGATCGGGGATTTTGTATATCATACAATAAATAGAGGAATGTGGAAAAAATTTGAGTTGGAAGTAATCAAGCAGAGGCATATGAAATATTTTAAAATTTTATTTTATTTTCCAAATTACATGCAAGGGTAGTTTATAATATTAATCTATTGTAAGTTTATGAGTTCTACAATTTTTCTAACACCTTCATTTCTCTCCCCATTCCTCTTGGCAGGAAACAGTCTGGTAAAAAGTCATACATATACAATTGTATTTTATTTCCATATTAGACATGTTGTGAACGAGAATTAGATCTAATGGGGGAAATTGAGAGAAAGGATAAACCAAAAAGAATAAACATAAAAAGTAAACATGTTATGCTTTGCTTGGCATTCATACTTCATAGTTTTTCTCTGTATGTGGATGACAGTTTCCATAACAGTTCTCTCAGGATTGTCCTTGATCACTGAACTGCTGAGAGGAGTTGCATCCCTCATAGTTGATCATATCATATTGTAGTTGTTAATGTAGACAATGTTTAATTGGTTCTGCTTACTTCATTCAGCATTAGTTCATGTAATTCTTTCCATGCTTCAATAAAGTTTGACTGTTCATGATTTCTTGTAAAACAATAGTACTCTACAGCATTCATATAACATATAACATTGTTCAATCGTTCCCTTCCTTTTTATGTTTTTGCAAGGTCTCAGAGCTTGGAATAAGTGGGGCCACATTTGAACTCAGGTCCTCCTGACACCAGCATTGGTTCTCTATCCACTGTGTCATCTAGCTGCATTTCAATCATTCCCCAAATTGATGGGCATCCCCTCAATTTCCAATTCATTGCTACTACAAAAAGAACTGCTACAAATATTTTGTACATTTGTAACTTTTCCTGTTTCTATGATCTCCTTAAAATATAGTCCTAATACCCAAAGGGCAACAAAAAACGTGCATACATTTTGATACAGCAATACCACTACTGGGTCTATACCCTGAAGAGATGATAAAAAAAAGGTAAAAACATCACTTGTACAAAAATATTTATAGCACTCCTGTTTGTGGTGGCAAAGAATTGGAAATCAAGTAAATGTCCTTCAATTGCAGAATAGCTTAGCAAACTGTGGTATATGTATGTCATGGAACACTATTGTTGTATTAGAAACCAGGAGGGATGGGAATTCAGGGAAACCTATAGAGATTTGCATGAGCTGTTGTTGAGCGAGATGAGCAGAACCAGAAAAACACTGTAACCCTAACAGCAACATGGGGGTGATGATTAACTTTGATGGACTTGATCATTCCATCAGTGTAACAATCAGGGACAATTTGAGGCTGTCTGCAATGGAGAATACCATCTGTATCCAGAGAAAGAACTTTGGAGTTTGAACAAAGACCAAGAAGTATTCCCTTTAATTTAGAAAAAAAAAACTGATATATTGTCTGATCTTGCTATCTCTTATACTTTATGTCGCTACCTTAAGGATATCACATCACATTCAATTTGGATCAATGTATACCATGGAAACAATGTAAAGACTGGCAAATTGACTTCTGTGGGGGGTTGGATGGAGGGAAGTAAGATTAGGGGGAAAACTGGAAAACTCAAAATTAAAATCTTTAAAAAATCCCCAAGATATATTCCTAAGAGTTGTGTTGCTGGCTCTTAAGGTATACAGTTTTATTATCTTTTATTTTATTTTATTTATTATATTTATTATATTTTATTATCTTTTGGGCAAAGTTCCAAATTGCTTTCCATTTCACAATTCACAGCTTCACCAACAATGCATTAATGTCCCACTTTTCCCACTTTCTCTTTAACATTGATCAAAAAAAGGAAACTTTTTTTGTAATTTTAGCCAATCTGAAATGTGTGAAATGTTACCTCAGAGTTATTTTCTCTAATCAATGATGATTTTCAACATTTCAGCTTTTAGAACATTAATTTCTTCATCTGATAACTGCATGTTCACATTCATTGACCATTTATCAACTGGAGCATGACTTATGATCTTATGAATTTGATTGTTTTCTATATATTTTAGCAATAAGTCCTTTAGAAATACTAGATGTAAAAATTGCTTCGCAGATTTCTGTGTTCCTTCCAAACCTAACTCTGTTGATTTTGTTCAGGCAAAAGCTTTGTTTAATATAAACAAAATTCATCCATTTTGCAATTTATAATGTTCTCTATTTTTTGTTTGTTCATAAACTCCTTCCCTTTCCATAAATCTGACAGAGGGAGTATGTCTTCGTCTCTTAACTGGTCTATGATATATCCCTTTATGTCTAAATCTTGTACCCATATTGACTTTATTGTAGTATTAGGTGTTGTGTGGGTCTATGCCCAGTTTTTGACATGCTATTTTCCATGATCATGGTATATTATTCAAAGAATAAATTGTAATCTCTTTACTAAAATTTTACTTAAATTTTTTGCATCAATATTAATTAGGGAGATGGATCTATAGTTTCCTTTGTCTTGCTCTTAGCTTTGGCTCTTCCTGATTTAGTTATTGATATCATATTAGTGCCATAAAAGGAATATGACAGATCTCTTTCTTAACCTATTTTTAATAGTTTATATTGAATAAGAATTACTTATTCCCTAAATATTGGGTAGAATTCACTTGTAAATCCACCTGACAGAGGAGATTTTTTCCTTAGAGTTCATTGATGCTGTCTTCACTCTTTTTCTTAAATGAGATCATATAAATGTTTTAAATTTCTTCTGTTAATCTGAATATTTTATGCTTCTGTAGATATTCTTTCATTTTTCTTACATTTTCAGGTTTGTTGACATACAGCTAGGTTTAATAACTCCAAATTATTAGTTCAATTTACTCCTCATTGCTGATGAGTTCACCTTTTAATTTTTGATACTGGTAATTTGGTTTTCCCCTTTCTTTTTTAAATCAGATTAACCAGTGGTTTAATTATTATAATGCTTTTTTTCATAAAGCCAACTCAGTTTTGTTTTCTAATTTGTATTTATTTGGGAATTTTTAATTTGTTCTATTTCTAGCTGTTTAGTTGCATGCCCAATTCATTGATTCTTCTTTTTCTATTTTTTCCATATAAACATTTAGAAATATAATATTTCAAAAAGCTGAGAATTTCCAGGGATTTAATGAAAAAAAGTGCAAAAGAAGGTGGCTTAGCCCTACCACATCTAAAATTATATTATAAAGCATCAATCATCAAAACTGTCTTGTATTGACTAAGAAATAGATGTGGATCAGTGGAATAGACTAGGTACAAAAGAGATAGCAGGAAATGATTATAGTAATTTTCTGTTTGATAAGCCCAAAAAGTCCAGCTTCTGGTATAATAACTCTGTCTTCAATAAAAAAACTGTAGGGAAAATTGGCAATTAGTATGGCAGATACTTGGATTAGACCAACATATCACACCCTATACCAAGATAAGAGCAAAATGGGTGCAGGATTTAGACATAAAAGACAGTATTATAAGCAAACTAAGGAGATCAAGGAATGGTTTACCTGTCAGATCTATGAAAAGGGAAGCATTTTATGACCAAGAAAGAGATGGAAAACATAATTAAAAACAAACTAGATGATTTTGATTGACTTAAATTAAAATGTTTTTGCCAAAATCATTGCAAGCAAGATCAAAAGAAATTTAGTAAATTGAGAAACAATTTTTATAACTGGTATTTCTAATAAAGGACTCATTTCTAAAACACATAGAGAACCGAGTCAAATTTATAAAAAGCAAGCCATTCCCAATTGACAATTGGTCAAAAGATATGCAGAGGCAATTTACAGATGAGGAAACCAAAGTAATCCATAGTCATATGAAAAATTGCTCTAAATCATTACTGATTAGAGAAATACAAATTAAAGCATCTCTGAGGTACCATCTCACATCTTCCAGATTGGTCAATATGACCAGAAAGGACAATGATCAATGTTAGAAGGGATGTGGGAAATCTGGGACACTAATGCATTGTTTGTGGACCTGTGAATTCATCCAGCCTTTCTGGAGAGCAATCTGGAAATTTGCCCAAATGGCAATAAAAAATGTGCATACCCTTTGATGCAGCAATACTACTACTGAGTCTATACCCTAAGAGATCATAAAACAGGGTAAAACCATCACTTGTACAAAAATATTCTTAGCAGCTCTGTTTGTAGTTGCAAAGGATTGGAAACTGAGTGAATGTCCAACAGTTGGGGAATGGATCAATAAATTGTGGTATATGTATGTTATGGAACACTATTGTTGTTTTAGAAACCAGGAGGCATGTAAATTCAGAGAAGCCTGGAGGGATTTGCATGAACTGGTGCTGAACGAGATGAGCAGAACCAGCTAAATGTTGTACACCCTAACAGCAGCATGGAGTTGATGATCAGTCTTGATGAACTTGCTCAATTAGTCAGTGCAACTATCAAGGACAATTTTGGAGTATCTGGGATGAGGAATACCATCTGTATTCAAAGAGGGAATTGGGGAGTTTGAATAAAGACTAAAGACTACTACCTTTATTTTTTTTAAAAGTATCTTATTATGTAATTTTGCTATCTCTTGTATTTTACTTTTTCCTTAAGGATATGATTTCTCTCTCAATACATTCAATTTTGATTAATGTCTAGTATAGAAACAATTTAAAGACTATCAGACTGCTTTCTATGGGAGTAGGGCGGGGTAGCACAGTGAGAGTGGAGCAAAATTGTAAAATTAAAAAAACAATAAAGAAGTACAAAAAAGAGATATAAAATTTCTCCTAATAACTGATTTGAATTTTATATTATAGTTAATTCAGAACTATGGAGGCAATATGAAGTCTGTTTATGTTTTTACATGTAATAACAATAAAATCTTGGACTAGAGCGTTGGTTATCAGTATGAAGAAAGCAACAAAAAGAATGTAAAACATTCTGAAAGGAGAAAAAAGGAACTGTAGTGACAGATTATGTGTAAGAAATAAAGAACAAAGAGGAGTCAGAAGATTTTATTCATATTTAGAACTATGTAATTACATGCTATGCTGATAAAAACTGTGGTCTGCCAAGAAAGTAATCATCAAATATTTGCATCATGATTCTGACTTTTTTTTCTGACTTGAAACATGTTATCATTCTTATTCTATTCAGTACTTAAACACATTGTTTATACTTTTTTTCTGGGAATGTATAATTCTCTCAACTACTTCCAAGCGTCTCCCTAAAACACAGTTGCATTGTTTTTACACAATATTTTTCTGATGATTGTGTATAACTGTGAGTCATGGTGTACCATAATCTCTAAAGACTTCAAAAGTAGAGATACATTGTAGGCATGAATAAGTAGGGAGACATTTAAAATGAGGTACTATATAGGAAAAAAGAACCATCTACATGTATAAATATGTTTATGTTTATGTATAAGTACATCGGTATATTTATTTACTGATACACATGCATACATCTTTTTCTGTTTCTCTTTTGTCTGCCTTTGCATTTTCAGTGATTAGCTCATAGTGACTAGCACATAGTAGGCACTTTATAACTACTTTTTGATATTTTTATTGATAAATGGCAAAGCTTTTATTGCCCTTTGGTTGTAATTCCAAATTGCTCTCAAGAAATGTTGGATCAGTTAACAGCTCCACCAACAATGTATTCGTGTCCCAGATTTCCTACATCCTTTCCAACATTGATCATTGTCCTTGCTGGTCATATTGGCCAATCTGAGAGGTGTGAGGTGGTACCTCAGAGATGCTTTAATTTGTATTTCATAATCAGTATTGATTTTAATCAATTTTTCATATGACTATGGATAGCTTTGATTTCATCATCTGTAAATTGCCTCTGCATGTCCTTTGTAGGTACATGGAAACTTCTTATCAGTACGGCAAGATAGGTCTGTCTCACTGGGATGGAATACAGCATGGTTTAAGAGCAGCAGCTTTTTGCCACACAGCAAGATTCCAAATTTGGTCCAATTCACAAGTTGAGTGCCCTTTCCTGTAAACCAAATGCTTCCTAGAGAAGATAACAATCTGTGCTGCATAACAAGACCCTACCCCAGTCACCCCACAACTAGGGCAAGTCACTAGTAAGGTCTTGATCCCACTGCAGGCCAGTTAGGAAGCTCCACCCCAGGGCTGGTCAACAGAGAGAGGCCACCTCTGGGCCTACTAGTAGAAACTCTCTGCTTCCATAGCAACCAAGCAGCAGCAGAGTCTTGACCACTGGGGCAGAAAACCTAAAGGAGAGGCCACAATGAGGTCCAATCTCTTATACAAGTTAGAAGGGAAGCCATAGAAAGAAAGTAACTAAGCCTTGAAGCTCAGTGAAAGCCAGAAGTAAGACTCAGAATTCTATCACAAATAACTTGACTTTCAAATAAAAATGAAAAGCTTTAAAAAGATTTTTTTAAAAGGAAATTCGAGAAATAGAAGAAAAATTGTAAAAAGGAATGAGAGTAAGGCAAGAAAAGCATTTAAAAAGAGTCAATAAAATGGGAAAAGATAACAAAATTTCACCAAGAAAAATAATTCTCAAAAAATAGAATTGGCAAAATCGAAAAGAAAGTAAAATAAGATGAAAATTATCCCATAAAATTATCATTGAATAAGGGGGAATGAATAACTCTTAGAGACAATATATGCTCTTAGATACAATAAAATAAAATAAAATAAAGTAAACTAAAATAGGAAAACATATGAAAATGCTCACTGGAAAAACAAATGACCCAGAAAATAGATTTAGAAGAGATAAAATAAAAATTATTGAACTACTTGAAAGTTATGATTTAAAAAACATTACCTGGACAGTATCTCTAAAATATCCTCAAAGAAACCTGCCCTGATATATTAGAACTGAAGGGTAACATAAATGATAAGAATTCACCATTTGACACTTGAAAGAGATTCCAAAATAAAAAATCCTAGGAATATCATAGTCCAATTTCAAAATTCACAGATCAAGGAGAAAACGTTGCAAGCAGCCAAAAAAGAAAGAACTCAAGTATTGTAGCTACAGTGAACATTGCACAGGATTTGGCAGTTTCCAGTTAAAGAATTAGAGAGCCTGGCAATATGGGAAGAAAAAGAAATAAAAGGAATTCAAACAGACAATGAAGAAACAAAACTCATTCTTTGCAGATGATATTTTGGTATCATCCTCCTGATGATATATTTAGAGGATTCTAGAAAATAAACTAAAAAGCTATTTGAAACAATTAGCAAATTTAGCAAAGCTGCAGTATGTAAAATAAACCATGATGATTTTTAAATCATCAGCATTTATATATAGCCACCAAAGCCCAATAGCAAGAAATACAAAGATAAATTCCATTTAAAGTAACTGGAGACAACACAAAATACTTGAGAATTAAACTATTATGAACACAATTACCAAACACTTCACAAAAATAATGTCAGATCTAAATAATTGGAAAATTGTCATTTGTTCATGGGTAGACTATGCTAATATAATAAAAATGACAATTCAGCCTAAATTAAATTTTTTTTATTCATGCCACTTTTTTTGAGCAAGTATTGTTATATTTGGAAACAACAAAACTAATACATTGATTTCTACATATAGAAAAGCATTTTTTCATATAATGTATCAATAATTTCATTAAAATTACAATGAGGCATCATTGCAAAATTTCTGGGATTCATCCAAACAATATTCAAAGTACCAAAAAATTAAATTGCAAAGCTAAGAAAAGAAAAATAGAAATAAAATTCATCTGGATGGACAAAATGTCGACAATATCAAAGGAATAAATGAAATACAAAATGCATAGAAAAGAGGCCTACCAGACCTAAAACTATATTATAAAGTGGCAATCTTTGAAACTGTCTGGTACAGGTTAGGAAACAGTGGTGGATCAGTGGAATACATTAGGTACAAAGACAACAGTATCAAATGACTATATTAATCTACTGTTTGATAAAATCCAAAACTTTAACTTCTGGTCTAAAAACTCGCTGTTTGACAAAAACTGTTGGGAAAATGGTAAACAGTTTAATACAACCTTGGTGTACCTTAGCCAAGATATCACACATAAAAACAAGGTTGAAATGTATGCTTGATTTAGACATAAAGATTGATACCATAAGTCAATTAGGAGAACAAATAATAGTTTATCTGTGGAATTTATGGTCAGGGGAGAACATCTTTGCTGGCACTTAAATCTGATATAGAACTTGAAATACAATGGAGATGTTATTTTTTTTAACTCCATTGAATATGAAGAGTATATTTAGAGATGTAGCAAAACCAATATTAGACCAAATGATCTAGGAAGTATTTTGAAAGACATCAAAATTTTCTGAACACTCTCAACTTTTGTTCCTTGTTCTTCTTTCCTTGGCAATAGACTTGCACCTGACAGCAGCACATTTCTACCCTGTCTTTTGTTTGTTTTCTGGTATCTTCATGAGAAGCATGATAGCCTAAAACAAATACTGATTACTAATCTAGTTCTAGGTTCTTTACAGAAATGCTCCTACAGGAGTGGAAACTGTTCAGAAATAAATCCTTAATTAATTAAAGTTCTTTTTTGTGATATAAATGTTTTTATTGATCTATAAAATGTATCTGAAAGCCATGGATTCCAAAGCCTATTGAATTGCTTTTATTGTCTTGAGTAAAATATTTTTCTTGTTTCTCACCCTACAAAATATGTTTCTCAGAAGATTCTGAGTTATAATCAGCACTAGTATTAGTATAGCTGGAAAACAATGTATATATTAATTCATTTGTTGAGTCCAAATCAGGAATAGTCAGGTTAAGTGAATCCCATCACTACCTAGAGCTAGTCTACTAAGAATGCTAGTTCTTCACAGAGAAGCTTCCATTTTGGGGGGAACCATACTTAAAGACATAAATGCCTATATTATCAAAGTGATAAGGTGTCATCTTTCATCAAAAATGAAGACTATTGTTGTTCAGGTTATGAAGACAAATAAGGTATTCGAGATTTGTATTCTTATTTAGATTTAGAGGCTTAAAACCAATAACTGCTTTCTATTTTGGTAGGTGCTTTAAATATGAATCAGGTTTAACTTGTAATCAAGGGAAATGTCAAAGAATGGGCTCACCAAATTCCATGTATTTTTGACCTGAGAGTATATGTTAATATTTCATAAATAAAAGAATTGAAATTAAAATCTACAGGAATATTTTAATGAAGGTTGAATAAAATAGCAAATGTGAGATCATAAAAGAAAACACTGTAACTTAATGTCTTTATTTCACTCAATTCAGAATAGAATGCAATGAGTGGAATATTAATACCATCAAAATTTTTATCTATATGCTGCCATAATGTCATGATCTGTTTTGGTGGAATAGTGAAAATTATGGAAATGATTTCTTCTTTACTATTTAAATTAACTTTTCTTTGAAGATTCAGTTCTCCACTTTGAGTATGAAACATTTAGCCAAAGTCTGTAACTTTCATCAAAATACTTCCTGTTTTCTCATTGGTGAGCATCTTCCCTTTTAGGGAAAAAAGGAATGCTTCATATGGAAAGGACAATTTTATATTCTAATTGTATTCCACATAAACATTAAATTAGCAATGATATATTATCCTCTTAATGACAGAAGTTCACCATTGAAAGATATATACGTTTTATGGTTGAGGATCCTGACAACATTAACATTTTAAGCCCAAACATGGTCTCTGGGCTGCAAGAGTAGCCATCTGTTTGAGTGGCAAAATACTCACTCATGAATTGGTTGCACCATCTTACAAAGGCATATGTGCCAAATTTCTTGAAAAAGAAATATTATACATTTTAGTTATGTGCTGTGTGACTCAGTGCCCATGTAAAATGTGAAATCAGTTTAGTACTTATATTACCTTGGTTCTTGTCCTTCATTTTTGAAGATCAAAAATGACATCACTATTTTAGAGACAAATTGCAATGTGTCCAACTGACTGAACAGACCAGTAAAAATAGAACATATGAACACCTGAGGTGGTTATTCTAAACTTACACATCTCACATTTTGTTTGAGCTGCTTCATTTCCACCTTGCTCATAGAGCAGAGTACCGTCATATGAGGGCATGCTGTGCTGGGTGGTCCTGTGCTAGTGTCTCCCATGCTGCATAATCAGTGCCAAAGTTCTTAAGAAAGACCTTCAGGGTGTCCTTGTATTGCTTCTTTTGACCCCCTTGTGAATGCTTGCCCTTTTTGAGGTCCCCATAAATTAGTCTTATTTTGCAAATTCAAGTTTGGCATTCAAACAAAATTGTGCTCTCTGCAGTAAAATTTGACTGCATGACATATTATTTTGAGAAAGGACCTTAGTGTTGTGTATCTTATTCTACCAGGTGATCTTCAGAACCTATCTAAGTCAATGCAAGAAGTGTTTCAGTTTCCTGGCATGGCATTGGTAGATTGTTCAGCTTTCACAACACAATGGCTCTGCAGACCTTCAGTTTGATAATTAGTCTAATAAATGTTCTCTCCAACGTGTTCATTAGGAGTCTCCCAAACTCTGAGCAAACTAGCCGAACAAACTGGCAATTTCTGTGTCACCCTCTTTGTCAATGCACACCTCCCCGGAAAGGACACTGACAAGGTAACTGAACTTGTCCACAGTATTCAAAACTTCTCCATTTGCTGTAGATGATGGTTCTACATATGGATGGTGTGTTGTTGGCTGATGGAGTACATGTGTTTTCTTGGTATTAATTGTTAGACCAATATTAGCACAAGCAGCAAAGAATCGATCAATACTTTGTTGCATCTCAGCTTCAGAGGCTGGTGTACCAAAATCTGCAAACAGAAGATCATACACCAATACTCCCTCCCCTTTGGTCTTGGCTTGTAGTTTTATCAAGCTGAAGAATTTGCCATCAGTGAAGTAGCTGACCTTGAGGCCATGCTCATCCTCAGTGAAGGTGTTGGACAACATGACTGAAAACACTATGTTAAAAAGAATGGGAGCAAGAACACATCCTTGTTTCACTCCATTGATTACTAGGAAAGTTCGAGAGCATCATCCACCATACAGAACCTAGGCAAGCATATGTCATGAAGTTGACATATAAAACAGATGAACTTCTCCAGGCAGCCAAGTTTTGATATAAATTTCCATAATCCTTCATGACTGATGGTATCAAAGGCCTTGGTCAGCTCTACAAATATTGTATAGAGACATATGTTCTACTCCTGGCAGTTTTCCTGGAGTTTTTGGGCAGCAAGTTCTGTATCGACCACTCCTTTGCCTTTTCTAAAGCCATACTGGCATATATAGCCACATTCTAAACAAAAACTCATTTGGGATGAACAGTTATAGTTTTTGAATCACACAAACCCACGATTCACAATTTAGATTGGAGAGAAAAGCATACAGGTGAGAGAACCTAGCTTCAAATTCTAGCATAGTCACTTATTTGCAATGCCCTCGGACATCACTGTGACATATTTTCCTTAACTCTATGATGGCCAATGATGCCACTTTCCACTTTAAATTTAAGGTCCTATCTGATAATAATTATTTCTGAGAAAAATAAGATCTAAAAAAATCTATTTAATTTTATGTTAATTTACCTGATTGCTTTTGTACCTATGCATATCTCAAACTATTTACTTAATCATTCATTTCTTTATTCATTTCTCTGCTGATTCATTCAACCACTCATTTATTATTTATTTGTTTTTCTTCTTTGCAAAGAGTCAGAGAGGAAAAAGGCATCAAAGAACTCCAAGCTTTATATAGTAAGAAAATATGAAAAGAAACAAAGAGTAATAATAATAAGTATCCAGTGGAAAATGTGAATCACATTTCAGAATACTTATGTGAATTCAGTTCACATTGCAATTCTTTGGTTAAATAATACAGTGATTGTCATGTCAATAATAATCCATTACTTCATCTTGCTATTGTTAGTCTTGAAGAAATCATTTGATGTGAATAGTTTGTTTTTTACTTTCATTTCTCTGAATGACATTTCAACCTTTGTTTATCTTTCAAAATATTAATAAAAAATGACTATTCAGACATAAATTCATCAGAAATGAATATTTATATGTATGCTCTTATCCTAGTAATATATATATATATACTTACCTTTGTACATATCTACATATGAATAAAGATTTACATATGAATAAAGAATTGTTCATTTAAAATCATGTCCAAAATGTTATCAAGTGAGAACATGCATTCACATATATATTCTGGATGTGTTTATTTATGCGTGTGTACATATATGTATGGACAGGACATAAATATTGTATGTGTGTACACATTCATATAAATATTTTATATAATTGTATTTACAGTGTGTGCATGCATATGAGTTTATATATGTATATACATATATATATATATACTTATATACACATAAATATATGTTATTGTGGAATCAGCATTTTTTTTTTTGCAAAGCAAATGGAGTTAAGTGGCTTGCCCAAGGTCGCACAGCTAGGTAATTCTTAAGTGTCTGAGGCCAGATTTGAACTCAGATACTCCTGACTCCAGGGCCGGTGTTCTATCCACTGTGCCACCTAGCTGCCCCTAATCAGCATTTTCTGATAAAGATTTTCTGTCTTCCCAAAACCTCTTCTTCCATAAATATGATTGGTCCCAGTTTTCCTGACACAATTGCCTCTTAGATTTGGTGAGTACCTAAGAGCATGTGATCGTCATACAATAACCGATCAGATACATTTCCAGATGGAAAAGAAGGGGGCTGCATCCAGGTCCTGTATTCATATTGCTGTATGCTTGATATTTGGACAAAATAAACTTGTTCAATCCATGAGTATCTCATTTTATCCCAAAATTGAACCTGAATAAAAAAGATGCAAGGATTAGAGCTACATGTACCCAAATGTCTAAACAGATATAAACAACTTAGCAGCATTGTGCAATGGAGAATAATTAACCTGTAATTATGAAACTTTGAGTTCAAATCCTATCTTTTTGCTTTGAAACAATGAGCACACCATTAAACTTCTATCAACTCCAAATTTCTAATCTGTAAAACAGAAATAATAGTAACAGCTTATATTGTTGTGAAAACTAAATGAAGAAACATATGCAAAATGCTTTGCAAACCTTAAAATATTCTGTAAGTGCTAAGCTATATTTATAACTTGGCAGGATAGTGTAATGAATAGAGCAAAGAACTTGTACAAAAATAAATGTTCAGATCCACCTGTGATATTAAGTAACTGTATGACGATGACATTAATTGAAATTAAATGAAAGATAATAGTACTAGTATTTAATATTTAAATATTTAGCAAATTATAATATAATATTCTTCCTCCTCCTCTTTCTCTCTCTCTCCTTGTTCTCTTTCTTCCTTCTCTTTTTTTTCTTAATTATTATTATTATTACTAGTATTAAAGATTCTTTGTAACCTAACCTACAAAGTTTTCTATGCTCACATATTTAATTATGTATATATATACATATATACATATATACATATATATATATATATCTTCTGATAATTCTCTTGAAACATGAATTGCTTTCTTTGGAGATGCCTTAAAAGTAGAAAAGTAGGCTTGTTATGCAATATGACTGTGACCTAAAATAAGTAAGGTAGAAGATTTTTCCTCATTGTCTAAACTTTCATTTTAAAAAGTGAATATGTAAGACAACTTATTGACTAGATGAAGCTAATGAGAAACAACAATGGGACAAGCACAATTAGAGTGTTCAGAAAGACATTCTATGATCAAATGGCATTCAGCCATGATGAAAGTGCTCAACTATTACTTTTTTAAGGGATTCCATTGTGTCCTTTCCTCCTATTAATGCAATATGGACTTGCACTCAATCCATTTTCTTTCATTAAGCAGAGATAGTAACATGGGCTATTAATATGCAGAGAAGTAAAGCTTGCCCTGCTTGGCAGTGTCAGCAAAATGCTGAATGACAGGGCCTTTTAAAATTAAATCAATATTTCTACCCTAAACTACCCCTGAAGCTTTCACTTTAATAGAATAATTATCCTGTACACTAAACTCGGGAAAATTTGAGGAAAATTTAGTCTTCAGAGTTTTATTTCACTAATATTATAATTCAAACTAAACATAGAAACTTAAATTTATGTTATGCTTTTAGCTCTTTTATGCTAGACTTTACAGAACTGATCCCTAAGGAGACATATTTAAGACCCTTAGACATAATATACTCATGTTAATGGGTGAGAGGTATTTGCAAATGCAAAAGTTTTTTCTTTGCCTCAAAATAACCACTTATTTCATTTAAAAATTTCTTTATTAGCTATTTAACAAGTGATTAATTTACCAAAAGTCATTCTATTTGTTGTGTCTTCTATCTATACATATACATATATACACAGAGGAACATTTATTTACTTGCATATGTACACATAGAGACATGCTCACACAAACAAAACTTTTTAATAAAATGGATAGTATTTTTAATACACTTCCCCCAAATGATAGCATTTTGACATAGGAAAAAAATGATTTATGGAGGTGGCCTAGTTCTGAGTCTCAGTTAAAATTCTTCTTGCTTCAGGAAACCTTTCCAGTTAATGCCATTACCTTCCTTGTGAGATTGTCTCTATTATACCTGAACCTATCTTGTTTATACATAAATAGTTATTTTCTTTCCCAATTAATTGTAAGTTCTTTGAGGGCAGGGGCTACTTTGACTTTCCTTTTTATCTTCAGCACATTGCCTGGTAAAGAACAGATACATTTGAGATATTGCTGATTTGACTTGTAGATTGAGAATATATAGACCCACCAAATAATTTAAACTGGTAAATACATCACAAGGCGACTACTGAATTGACTAGGTTGATATAATCAAAGCTGTCATAAATTCACTGAAACTGATGCTTTTGTCTGTGTGTGTGCGTGCGTGTGTGTGTGTGTGTGTGTGTGTGTGTGTGTTTTAAACATTTACTTGAGTGGTTGTTCAAACATGTTAAATCAAGTACAATAGCCAGAAGAACTAAATATTTTAAATGGCCTGTTTAATTTAGTTTATTCATTGTGTTTTCCTTATTCTGGCAATATAAATTGCTGACTTTTTGGCGGTATTTAAAGGATTGAAAATCATTTTTACAAATTTTAGAATTTGTAATTTAGAATTAGAATAATCTCAAGAACCATAGAAAGCACTGATTTTGTGTATTCATTTTAAAAATGAATATGGTTCAGGTTAAATCACTTGCTTATAGTCACAGAAATATCACGTTTGCCCATTTTCGAAGAAGACAATGACATCAGGTGAAAAATGTCATCACTTGACATCATCAGCCATGACAAGCACATGAATTGAATTTGAGTGGGAGGTACTGTGCTAAGTCATTAGCCTCACTTTTTCTTTCAGAGCCAGCTGGGTCCAGATATGAATCAGAATGACTGAAGATGGCTCTGGATGTGAGGCAATCAGGGTTAAGTGATTGGCCAAGGTCACACAGTTAAGTAAGTGTCAGAGACTGGATTTTTATTCCCCTCCTCCTGATTCCAAGGGCAATGTTTTATCCCCTGTGCCATCTAGTTGCCTGGATAGAGCACTGACCTGGAGTCAGGAGGACCTGAATTCAAATCCAGTCTCAGACACACACAGGAGTATTAGACTCAGGATGTAAGCCTAAGCTTTACTGATGGTGAGGAGAATGACTGGTATTTGAGGTTCTTAGGGAGGTCAGCATGTCTGCTCCGAGGGTTTGCTGAGTCTTTTTCTGTGCTGCTCATCTACCTGGTCCACCTTTACTCACCTTTCACCTGTGGCTATAAGAAGCTGTAGTATGTACAACAACCACATCCCTATAAAATCTTTTCAACAGACATGCTAAACTAGGTTGAGAGTAACCAACAAGCTTCAAACTCATGAGTGAGCTATGTAAACAGTAGAATGGGCTTATGAGAGCTATTTGTTCCAATGGTCATGAAAGTAGCTGAAACAGGTGCTGTGGAAAATTTGTGGCTAGGTCAGACATCAAAGATACCAGTGTCATCCACGTAACTCAGGCTACCAATCATTTTGTCACTGGACTTCAATGGTGGTGCCAGAAGAGAGAGTGAGAATGAAACCTTTGTCCAACTCTGCCTCACTTAAATGCAATTCATATATGAATCAAGACATCACCTGTGATGTCATTGATCTTTTTAAAAACAAACTAAAACAATCACTAATTATCTCCCAACATGAAGATATATGAAATAAAGCAAAATAATATTCTGGTGGTTTGGAGAACCAGTATGGCAAAGGGAATAAAGAGTTTACCTTAGAGAAAAGCAGTCCAGTCAGCTATTTGAAAAATATATCATTTTATGTTTGTGGATTGATATTTGACCTATGATTTCAGTGATAACTACCTGAATAAGAAAACTGTAACAATAGAATTTGGCAATTTTTTTTTCTGAAACTTTTAGTCTTAAAGGGCTACTAGAACTCTTAGAGGTTAAGTGACTTGTTCAGAGTACCATAGCCAGTATATCATCCAGGGAGTTCCCAATTCAGGGAAATCATAATAATGTCTACACATTTGCCTAGACGTATTTGTGCATAAGCTCAAAAAATGGGATTTATTTTTAAATAAATAGAAAGGTTTGTATCTTTAATTTGTAACTTTAGAGATTATTGTTGTGAGACTATTTAAGTCATTCATTCATAACAGCTCCATTCTTATATATTCCATTTCTCTCTTCGACTTCAGAGAACTAGATATAATGTTATCATTGGAATTTTTAATCTTATAATGTGATAGTATTTCAAGATATATTAGTATATTTAATTCAACTTATCTTTCAAAAACCTAAATGATAATTATTAATAACTTTTGCTTAGGCAGTTATTTTGGAAATCCTGAGACTTTAGCAGATTGAGAGGTAACCTAAAGTTCAACTCCCACTTCAGTATTTCAAATAAATAAGGAAGATGCCAATAATTCTGTCAAGTCACTTCTAATGGCAAAAAACAATCCTTCACCAGATAAATCTTAGAGGAAAAAAATAACATCATTTCTCTTAACTCTGAGATACAGACTTCCTATAAGAAGCTATCACATAGGCTTAGGGTCATGCAGGTCAAAAATGTACTTTTCTCCACCATGATAGCTAAAGTTTTAGGTATTCATTCACTCATGAGTTAACCTTTTAACAATATTCTAGAAGGGATCCTTCTAGAAGGGTTGACTGCCACAAATTAGTTCAGGTGCAAGGCATATGAGGTGAGAAAGATGAAAAAGAATATAAAACTCAGGGAAAGACAGAAAGATGGAAAAAAAATTCAAGAGTGTATTACTAGGGGCAGCTAGGTGGCATAGTGGATAAAGCACCGGCCTTGGAGTCAGGAGTACCTGGGCTCAAATCCGGTCTCAGACACTTAATAATTACCTAGCTGTGTGGCCTTGGGCAAGCCACTTAACCCCATTTGCCTTGCAAAAAAAAAAAAAAAAAACCTAAAAAAGAGTGCATTACTAGTCATAACTATTTGTAATGGAGCTGGGAAATGAGATCCATCACATACTTAATGTGGTACAGGAAGAAACAGAAAACAAAAAGAAATAATAGAAAGAAGGGACTCAATTGGAAAGCTTCTTAGAATTTCTCCTCATATATGCCTCTCATCTAAACATTTGCTCTGTATTTTGGGACTCTTGAATCCAAAAAATTCCAGAGTTAGCCTAGGGACTATTAAAAGAAATTTAGCAAGAAAATAAAACTCAGAGTTGTAGAGCCATGAAGGCTGAAGAATAGATACAACTACCATGGTCTCTCAAAGTCTTCCTGAAGTAGAATCCCAACATGTCATGCCAGTCCTTGAGGGATACATATCTTGCCTAGTTATAGTAGTCTGAAGGAATGGAGAACAGGAATCAGAAACTAAACTAAATTAGTGGTCAGCCTATATGAGGAAAGAAGTTATAGCAAAAAGAATACCTGCCATGAGGATATTATAGAAAAATCAGCAATATATAATCAGGATAAATAGAATTGAACAGGAAAAATGGAAATGACAACAACAAAAATTGGAGAAGCAAGCTATCTCAATTAAAAAACAACATTTAGAATGGAGAAAAATTAGTCAAAATCTCAAGAGGAATGTTAAAATATTGCAACAAATTTTGCAAGTTCCCTGGAAATAATGAAGAATCAAAGAATTAAGGGAAAATTTTTTTAAAAAGATAAACACCGAAAGCACTCAAGGGTAAATTGTGAAGTTTAACAAGAGAGTAAATAATTTCTATTAAACTGGCATTTAATGAATGTTTTTTGATTGACATTAAAATATAGATATATATTCTTTAAAATCATATGTTTTCCAGGGGCAGCTAGGTGGCGTAGTGGATAAAGCACCGGCCTTGGAGTCAGGAGTACCTGGGTTCATATCTGGTCTCAGACACCTTAAGAATTACCTAGCTGTGTGGCCTTGGGCAAGCCACTTAACCCCATTTGCCTTGCAAAAACCTAAAAAAAAATGCAAAAAATATACATCTTCAAAAATAATTATAGAATTAGAAAATTAAAATGGAAAGGAAGAGAAAATGGCTGAGCAAAGTTGGAAGACAAGGAAATTGAAAAATATGAGAACTCCTAGAACCAGAATATTGACTGTGAAGAGAAAAATGGGAAATATCTGGTTATTTTGTAGAGATAGGAGAGGAATTCCAAGAAACAACTATACAGTATTGGAGAGGAGAAGGGAAAGGAGGAAGGTGTTATAAATTGCCAAGAGGAAACAAAAGTCTTTATTTTCAGATGATATGACTGCATAGAATCCTAGAGTATCAACTAAAAAAATTATAGAAAAATTAGCAACTTTAGCAAAGTTGTGGATTATTTAATAATTCCACATAAGTCACCAGAGAAACTCCATTAGGAAGGGATAGAAAAATAAAGTACATTTAAATTAACTGTTAAAATATAAAATGCTTGGGAATCTACCTGCTAAAACAAATCAAGAACATTTTTCAACAAAGTAAAAAAATACTTTTCACACAAATATAGTCAGATCTAAACAAATGAAGAAATATTCATTCTCATAAAAGTCTATCAGTATATAATAAAATGACATTCTGCCTAACATAATTTATGTTTTCAGCTGCATACAAATTATACAACCCAAAATTTGTTTTATATAAGTAGAAAAATCTGGAAGAACCAAAGATCAAGAATATCAATTAAATCAATGAAAACAAATGTGAAGGAAGATAGTCTAACAATTTTTTATCTCAAACTGAATTACAAAGTGATAAATAAAAGATCTGGTCCTATCTAAGGAATAAAGTGATGGAATAGATAAGGTACACAATAAACAATCACAAATATCCATTTATTCATTCATTAGGGTTTAACTAACCCTAAGATTGAAGATTTAAGAACAAGAAATAATTATTTGGCCCAGAAATATCATTGCTAAGTCTATACCTTAATGAAATCAAAAGAAAAGGAAAAAGACTCATTACAAAAATATAGTTGTAGCAGCTCTTTTTGTGAATTGGAAAATGAAAAGATACCACAAGTTATGGTGTATTAATGTGATGGAACACGATTGTGCTTAAGAAATGATGTACAGGGGCACCTAGGTGGCACAGTTGATAGAACACCAGCCCTGGAGTCAGGAATACCTGATTTCAAATTCTGCCTCAGACACTTAATAATTACCTAGCTGTGTGGCCTTGGGCAAGCCACTTAACCCCATTTACCTTGCAAAAACCTAAAAAACAAAACAAAACAAAAAAAGAAATGATGTACAGGATGTTTTCAGAAAGAAAAATACAATTTGGAAAAGTACAACATTATACACACACACATACACATATAAAAGTGAGGCGAACAGAATCAGGAAAACACACAGGAACAGCAGAATTGTACTATGATCAACTGTGGATGACTTAGCTCTCAGCAGTGCAATGATAGAAAATATTGGATGAACTTTTGATGAGAAATACTTTTCATCTCCAAAAAAACAACTTATGGAAAGTGAATGTAGACTAAAGCATGCTCTTGAAAATAATAATAAAAAAATTATTGCTTTTGTCTGCATTTTATTTTCAAATGGATAATACAGAAATGATTTGCAGGACTCCACAACAGTTCTGTAGAACTTCAGTTTGGTAATCAGTCTAATGCCTGTTTACTCCCACACTTTCTTTCTGAGCCTCCCAAACACTGAGCTAGCATGTACCAACCTCATAATCAATATATTCAACCCTGAAAAGTATACTGTCAAGGTAAGTGAACTTATCCACAGCATTCAAAACTTCTCCATCTGCTGTAATGCTATAAGGTTTCCACATATAGATGGAGTGATACTAGCTGATGGAGCATCTATGCTTTCCTGCCATCAAAATTAACACAAATAACAGAGAATCTTATCCATACTGCATTGCATCTCAGCTTCAGAGGTTATATTGAGTGAACAGTTATCTGCAAACAAACAAAAATAGCATGCACCAAGACTCTTTCCACTTTGGTCTGGGCTTGTAACCTTTTCAAGTTGAAGAATTTGCCATCAGTGCAGTAGTTGACCTTGATGCCATGCATCTTTTCAGTAAAGGTGTTTGACAACATGACTGAAAACATAATGCCAAAAAGCATGAGAGAAAGCACACAGACTTATTTCACTCCATTGGTGCCTGGGAAAGTGTGAAAGAAATATCCATTATCCAGAACCCAGATCAAGCATGCTGTCATAAAACTGACATCCGATATTGTTGAACTTCTCCAACCAACCAAATTTTGACATAATTTTCCATTGGCCTTCCTGCTGACGGTATCAAAGACCTTGGTCATGTCTACAAAGGTTATGAATAGATCTCTGTTCTGTTCATGGCATTTCTCCTAGAGTGACAGTTAGTCAGACATCATATCGACTGTTCCTCAGCCAATTTTGAAGCCACACTGACTCTCAAGGGAGATGACAGTTTTCCAGGTCAAGGATCAGCTTATTAAGGAGGACACTGGAAAGAATCTTGCCAAAAATTAGTAAGAAAGACATCCCCATTGATGGTTCCAGGATAATCCATTTGTTTTACCTTTATAAAAATGGATAATGGTGGCATCCTTGAGTTCCTGGGGGATTACCATATAACCCCAAAAATTTCAGTTAATTTTTGTATGAACAGTCACTGCCCCCACTTTGTAAATCTCAGTTAGAATAGAATCAACATCAGGTTATTTGCCACATGAAAGGAGATGAATAGTATTCATAACTCCTTCTCCAGTTGGAAATTCAGCTAGTAGAAAGGGATTGGCTTCATTCTGAAATCAGTAAACCTCAGTATTGATTGTTGACACTCTGTTGAGAATACTCTAGAAGTGTTAAATCCCTAAAGGGATGCCTTTATATACTTGTTGCTATCATAAGTCAATGTGGCTCTGTGAGCCCTGAGTAGCTTGAGGTACACCCTTGGTCTCTGGCCCATAAATAGCCTTAAGGGCATCATAAAAATGCTTTGGAATGCAATTATACATATACATACATACATATATATATATATATATATATATATATATATATATATAATACTTAAAACTGAATTTCTTCTGCCTTCTTATTGAGCCAAAAATTCTACATCTCTCTAAGTTTCACTCGAACTTTACTTTTGATGCAATTAAATGTTGCCTTTTTAAAGATTGATGAACTATCTTACTGATAAAACCTGCTGAATTCTTGTTTTTATTTAGCAGCTTCTGAATCTCTAATCAACGCAATCTCGATGCTTAAAAGTCTTCTGACTTAGTTGAACAAATATAGTTCTGTATGTCAAATTTCTTAAAGTAGCCCATTTTTAGGCAAACAAGCTTGTTGACTAGTTTGTTTTAATTGCAAACCCTACACCAGTTTCATGGCATCCCTTTTCACTTTGGCTACTATATAAAAACTTGGATCCAGCTCCAACTTCAGAAGACTGAACTTAATTCACCACCCTTGTCACTCAGTGCTGTTATTTGGAGAAGATAACTGCTTTGTTTCTTGTAACAAGAGCTATTTGTCTTTCAGGTCTACTGGATTTTAGGTTGTCTATAAGTGTGTGCAACACATTTTGTGGGTGTGCATTTTGATCTCAGGATGGGTTTCCATCCTATCACCTTTTCTAGCCCTTTCCTGACACCAGAAGATGAGCAGTATGATTCTTAAATATTGTTCAGACACCTAGTAGGCTGCCAAATCCCATTGCTACTTTCAGTGAGAAGATCTTATGCCTTGGACCACTTTTGTGCAAGATTATTACTATAATACCCATTATTTCTATACCTTCTACTTTATCACTTGCCTTTCACCAAAGGACATTGGAATAGCTAAAAATGGTAAAATAGTAGGAGACATATCTCTTGATTCCTGCGAACTTTGGATTTGAGACAGTTGCATGAAATCATTGGTTTCATTCTTTCTTTCCGAGTCATCATAGTTTATAGTTTATAGTTTAGTGGCAGAACAGTCTAAATAACTAATGATTACTCAAGATGCAGTGGTTAATCTTGGTTATCTTTGATGCCTATTCAAACTCTAAGTGCTTAACAGTGCCTGTTTCATCTTCCTTCATGGTCTTGGGAACAAATTGTTCTCACCTATTCATTCTACCAGAGGAAGCCTTCCCATACTTGAGGTAGACACCCCCTTAATTCATCAATTGATTTGAGACCCCTCAGTTTGATTTGAGACCCTCCAATTGGTTTATCACATCTACTAAAATGGTTTAGCAAGGTCTGTTCACCATTAATATAACAGCTTCTTGGAGCCACAGATGAAAGTTGAGTGGATCAGGTGGACAGAACATTAGAGAAATAAATAGAGAGATAGATAGATAGATTATAGGGTCCTGGTTTTTTGAAAACCTGTGATGTAGACTCATTAAGCCATAGAAGCCATAATAGTGTGTACCCTTTGAAGCAGTGAAACTTATGATATGGATTTTCTAAAAAATGTTTCCATCAGTAAGGTTCAGGAGATGAGTTCCCAGCAAAAGTTTCTAGCAGTGAAAGCAATAATAATAACTCCCTCTCAGTGAATAATATAAACTAAGATTAATGTAAGTCAAAAGAAAGCATACTGATCAGAACTTTATCATAACATGACCAGTCTTCAGCCTAGCATGCATGCCTGGGACTTCAACCAAAACAGAAATATTTGGCACCCAAATGTATGGGACCTGAGAATAGCACTAATTTGAGGAAATCCCAATTTAGCAGCTAATTTTCACTTTGCAGTTCCTCTTTTCTTTGTCTTTTTTTTGTAATTACCATGTAATTTTGAGGTGGTCTTTGTGGGGATACACAATTTCCATTAGCAGTTACCCTAGACTACCCCTGTATCCCACTTTGATTATTAAACTACTTATATAATCAATCTGGAATTCCTGGCTTATTTCTCTGATGTATAGATATTAAACTAGATTCCTTATGTGATAAAGCCTTGAAAATCCCACCATAAGGAATTTTAGGCACAACAATAGATAGATGACAGAAAGATAGATAGAGATTTTAAGATATTTAACAATACAGATCTATCTATCTATCTATCTATATATATATATATATACATACATGCATACATATATACATGTAACTGCATGTATTATTTTCAAACTCCTCTTAGAACAGGCCAAAGGGTAAATTTGGACATTAGAAGTTTAATAAAATAAAACTTGTATCATTTAAATGACATTATTGGTGTTGTGAGGACTTATGGGGAGGAGCCAAGAATGTGGCATGAAGCGAAAATGCTCCCAGAGCTCTTCATTCACAAGGATAAATGAAGCCTCTATTCTGGCATTCAAGCTACAGATAGCACCAAGAATTAGAGAAGATTCAAGGAAGTGTTCAGCATTAAGACATCTTGGAGGATTATCAGTGTCTTTTTTGGGGGGGAAGGGTAAATAAAATTCTGGAGACCAGGGAGTGGGGAAAGCCAGCAGGAGGCTTTTGGCCACAGTGCAATCTAAATCCTGACAGCTTGACAACAGCAGAGGTTCCCAGCAGCTAGATAGTAAGCCAGCCAGGAGGATTCCAGCCCCATACAAAGTTTGAACCCTGGGAATACTGGGGGAAAAGACAAGATTAGGTCAGGAACCAAATCAGAAGCTGGACATAAAGGAGGAAATAAACATTTGCAAAGGCAAAACCTGGACTGCACAGGTAACATCTTGACCAAGGACAAGTCAGGGATCAGTCACCAGACTGAGCAAATAAAAAATAAAAAAGCTTGAATCTATACTCCCTGTTCCCCAGGAGCAGAGCTAAAACAGCAAAGATTAGCAGAAAAACTAAAAGAGCACTCACAATAGAAAAGTACTTTATAGACAAAGATGACAGCAATGCCATGTCTGAAGAAAAAATCAGTGAAAAATCACTCACATACCATGTATCAAAACAGTCTATAAATTGGACTCAAATACAAAAGCTCATCAAAGAGCTTAAAAATAATTTAAAAACCAAAGAAAGGAGGAGGGAGAAAAATGGGAAAAATGAGTCATGGAGGAAAATTATGAAAAATTGACTAGAGAATTCAACACCTTTAAAAAGGAAACACAAAAGATAATTGAAGAAAATAAAACTCTAAAAATTAGAACTGGAAAAAAAGAAAGCAATGAATCTATGAGACTACAAGATTCTATCAAATAAAATTAAAAGGGTGAAAAAAATTGAAGAAAATGTAAAGTGCCTTCTGGGGAAAACAAAATGACCTGGAGAATACATCCTGGAGAGATAATCTAATGAATTATTGCACTACTAGGAAGCCTAGCTCAAGAAAAGAATCAGGACATGGGGAGGGAGGGAAATAAAATATGAAAGAAAATAGGTTTGAGGGAGGGGCATAAATTGTTCAAGAAATGATATGGCTTTTGATGATACTTTGAGGAGTATTTGTATGTACTTGAAAGATACTTGAAAAGGGCTTAAGGTAAAAAAATGATTATAATTATAATTTGATGCAATTTTAGGCAATGCTAATTATCAAGCAATCAAGTAAACAATCTGTGATGATATCTTGATAACAATAGGAGTTTATCAAGCAATCAAATTATCAAACTGTGATTGATGATACCTGATTAATAATATTAGAGCAATAGAAGAGACACAAAGATTTATAATTTTAGAGGGAAAGAAGAGAGAATGTGAATGCTGAGTAAATTCTATTCAATAGATTAGTCCAGTGAGGAAATAAGACACAGTCCCACTTGGGTTTAAAAATCTACCTTAATCTACAGGGAAGGGCAGGACTGGCAAAAGGAAAGCTAAAGGTAAAAGGGACTGATGAAAGGAAAAGAAAGGTTTAAGTGAAAATAAACTAGAAGTTAAATTTTTAAAAGAAAAGTCAAAGGGGAAATGTAGTATAATTTTTGGTGAAGAAGAATAAGAGAAAAGGAAAGAGAAAAATATAAATGGAGAAAGGCAGCCTGGAGGGAAATACAGAATTAGTAATCATAACTGTAAATGTGAATGGGATGAACTGTCTCATAAAATGGAAGCAGATAGCAGAATGAATTAAAAACCAGAATCCTACAATATGCTGTTTACAAGAAACACAGTTGAGGCAGAGAGATAGACACAGGTAAAGGTAAAAGATTGGAGTAAAATGTCTTATGCCTCAAATGAAGTAAAAAATATCTGGGGCAGCGATCCTAATCTCAGATAAAGTAAAAGCAAAAATCAATCTCATTAAAAGGGATACGGAAGGAAGCTACATGAAAAAGAAGCTATATCATTAATAAAATCTTTGCACCTAGTGATATTACATCTAAATTCCTAGAGGAAAAGCTGAGTGATTTACAAGGAAACATAGACAGCAAAACTTTAATAATGGGAGACCTAAAATCACCCTTACTCAGAGCTAGGTAAATCTAACAACAAAATAAAGAAGAAGGAAGTTAAGAAGGTGGATGAAATCTTTGAAAACTTATATGATAGACCTCTGGAGAAAACTTAATGGGGATAGAAAAGAATACACCATTTTCTTGGCAGAACATGGCTCCTTCACCATATACTGCTTCACCATATACTTGAGCACATAAACCTTATAATCAAATGCAAAAAGGCTGAAATATTAAATAAAATCTTCTCAGACCATGATGCCACAAAAATGAAAAAGTCAATCAAAGTTAGTTAATAGTTAATCTGATTTAAAAAAAGAAAGAAAATAAACAAATTACCAGTATCAAAATTGAAAAGAGTGAACTAACAACCAATGACAAAGAAGTTAAAGAGATAATTCAGAGCTACTTTGCTGAACTGTGTGCCAATAAATTAGATGACCTGAGTGAAATGATTAGTATTTACAAAAAGACAAATTGCCCAGATTAGCAAAAGAGGAAATAAATTTCTTAAATAACCCCATTTCAGAAAAAGAAATTGAAGAAACCATTAATAAGCTCCTTAAGAAAAAGTCTCAGAGTCCAGATGGATTTACAAGTGAATTCTACCAAACATTTAAGGAAAAATTAATTCCTATTGTAAATAAACTACTTTAACAAATAGAAGAGGAAGTTCTGCTAAACTCATCTTTTATGACACCAACATGGTGCTGATACCTAAAGCAGGAAGAACCAAAACAGATAAAGAAAATTATAGACCAATCTCCATAATGAATATAGCTGCAACAATTTTACATAAAATTTTAGCAATGAGACTGCAGCAAGTTATTACCAGGATAATACACCATGATCAGTTTGGATTTATACCAGGCAGACAGGGATGGTTCAAAATTAGGAAAACATTCAACATAATTAAACATATCAATAACAAAACCAACAGAAATCATATGATTATCTCAATAGATGCTGAAAGTCTTTGATAAAATACAACATCCATTTATATTAAAAACACTAGAAAGTTTAGGAATAAATGGGGTTGTCCTTAATATGATAAATAGCATCTATCTAAAACCATCAACAAATATTATATGTAATGAAATATATTTGGAGAATTTCCAATAAAATCAGGGATGAAACAAGGATGTCCATTCAATATAGTATTAGAAATTGTAGCAGTAGCAATAAAAGAAGAAAAAGAAATTGAAGAAATCACAATTGGCAATGAGGAAGCAAAACTTTCATTCTTTGCAGATGATATGATGGTACCTAGAGAACATGAGAAAATCATCTAAAAACTCCTTGAAACAATGAACAGGGGCAGCTAGGTGGTGCAATGGATAAAGCACCAGCCCTGGAGTCAGGAGTACCTGGGTTCAAATCCGGTCTCAGACACTTAATAATTACCTAGCTGTGTGGCCTTGGGCAAGCCACTTAACCCCATTTGCCTTGCAAAAACCTAAATAAAAATTAACAATGAACGAATTCAGCAAAGGAGTAGGATATAAAATAAATCTACATAAATCATCAACATTTCTATATATGAACAACAAAGCCCGAGAACAAGAGTTAGAAAGATAAATTCCATTTGAAAAAACTATAGACAATATTAAATATTTGGAACTCTACCTTCCAAGACTAACTCAGAAACTATATGAACACAATTATAAAGTCAAATCTAAATAATTAGAAAAATGTCAGAAGCTCATGGTTAGGTTAATCTAATATAATAAAAAATGACAATTCTACCAAAATTAAATTACTTATTCAGTGCTATGCCAATCAAACTCCCAAATAACTACTTAACCTAGTCAGAAAAAAATGGTAAAAAAATTCATCTGGAGCAACAAAAAGTCAAGAGCAGCAATGGAATTGTAGAAAAATTTGTTAAAGAATGTGGCCTAGCTCTACCAGATCTAAAACTATATTATAAAGCAGCAGTCATCAAAACTGCCTGCTTCTGGTTAAAAAACAGAATAATGGATCAGTGGATTAGGATAGGTTCCAAAGAAACTGCTGTAAGACATCAGCTTCTGGGATAAGAACTCACTATTTGACAAATATTATTGGGAAAACTGGAAAAGAGGTATGGCAAAAATTAGGCATAGACTCACATCTCATACCCTATTCCAAAATAAGGTCAAAATGGGTACAGGATTTAGACATAAAGAGTGACACCACAGATAAATAAATAGACCAAGAATTACTCTTATCAGATCTGTGGAATGGGGAGAAATTTATAATCAAACAAGAATAAAGTATATTATAAACTGCAAAATGAATGATTTTGAGTATATTAAATTAAAAAAAAATGCACTAATAAAATCAATACTACTAAAATTAGAAGAAAAGCAGAAAGCTGGGAAATAATCTTCACAACTTGGAGCACTGATAAATGTCTTATTTCTAAAATATGTAGAGAATTGCATGAAATTTATAAGGTTACAAGTCATTCTGCAATAGATAAATGATCAAAGGGTATTAATGGACAGTTTCCAAATTAAAAAATTAAAACTGTATACAGTCATGAAAAAATGCTTCAAATCATTATTAATTAGAGAGATGCAAATGAAAACTGCAGTGAAGTATCACCCTACACCTGTCAGATTGGCCAAGATGAGTAAAAAGGAAAATAGTCAATGTTAGAGAGTTTGTGGGAGGATTGGGACATTGATGCATTGCTAGCAGAGTTGTGAATAGATTCAACCATTCTGGAGACTAATAAGGAGCTATGCCCAAAGAACAATAAAAATGTTCTTTCCTTTTGACCCAGTAGTTCTAATTCTAGGCCTGTAACAGAAGAAATCATAAAAAATATTTACCAAAAATAAGTATGTACAATGCTAACTTTACTATTTGCCACTGAGGGGAAGTCAGTGGGAAAGGAGAGTGGAAAGAAATTTTAACTTAAAAATATACATGTGCATTTTAGAGGAAAAAATAGATAAATAAATAAAAGACATCACTGGTGTCCTACATATAAACAGAACGTCTTCATCCTAAGTGACTGAAAATTTTAAGATGTTTCAAGGAAGTTAGCATTTCCACTTTTAATATTAGGCAATCTTTTTGTAATGGACTAGAATTATTATTTCAAAATTTGCTTACTATAAAATATGTGTTATATCATTTTTTAAATTTTTGACACCCTAGGGATTAAAGTTTTAATAATTAATTATTAGTATGGATATTTCTTGCCCTTAATGGGTTTTTTCTTTCAACCTATCAGTTTTGTATATACAATCTAAATTCTAATACTTCTATAAGATTCTATAATTAGATTTTTCTCACTAAATTGTTTTTAGAATAAATAGATATTAGCCAGTTTATTTGTGAAATAACTGAATTCACTGTTTTATACATTTTAATGTTAAATCAGTCAATTGAACAAAGTTACTATTTTGTTAGAAGTATAATTGGAATTATCTTAATTTGGACTTTCTTTGAGAGTAATTTCTTGATGGGACAGTTTGATTATTTCAATAATCATAATATTTTCTCCTTAAAAAGAGAAGCCAGTTCAATCTTCATAATGCTTAACTCATTTGATATAAAACTCATGCATACCTTTAATCCTTGAAATTCTAGTTTGCAACGCAGATTGAAATAGTCATAGAAGCTTTCAGTTCTTACTTAGCATGAAAACAATTTTAGTTCGATTCTAATTGCTACTCTTTAGTGATTTGATATCTTGCATTGGAAATTCAAAGCATCAAGATACAGAATTCAGCTCAAATGAAATAAAGACAGCCTAAAATGTAATTGTATTTGAACTTCCCAGAGACAGAGAAGTACTATAATTTCAATTTTATTAATTTTGATTAAATCATAATAAAATGAAAAAAGATGGCTAAAATGTCAGTACCTTAGAACCCAAACATTCCATTTCTAAGTTTATATCACATTAATGGGAATGAAATCCCCATGCATAACAAAATATTTTGAATATGTTTTTATTTATATCATTATATATTCATTTACAGCTAAAAAATTAACAATAGTTTTAATTGTGACTTCCAGATTCTCTCCTGACCTCTCCACCTCATTAAGAAAGTAGCCAATTTGATGTTGATAATACTTATGAAAACAATCAAAACATATTCCTATATTTACCATAATGCAAATAAATATAGGAAAAACAACACAAAATGTATGGTGATCTGCTTTCAGAGTTCATAAATTTTCTCTAAGCATGTAGATAACATTTTTCATCTTGGTGCCTTTAGAATATTCTTGAAACATTTTCTTGACTAGATGACTTTGAAAGATAAGTTACTTATCTTTCAAAAATCATAATGATTACAATATTACTATTTCTTTTCTGCTCATTTCACTTTGAATCCTTAACACATGTCTTGCAAGATTTTTTCTGAAATTCTCCATGGCATCATTTCTGATAGCACAACCATATATCGCAATTTTTTTTAGCCATTACCCAGAAATGGACATTTCCTCAATCTCTAGTTCTTTGATAGTATGAATTATTATTGTTTTTATTCAAACTGGTTCTTTTCCCTTTTTTTTAAATCTCTGAGTTACCTACATAGTAGTGATATTGCTTGTTCAAAGAGTATGCAAAATTATATAACCTTTTGGCATAGTAAAAATTTTTCTCCATAATAGTTCCATAGTTCACAACTCCACCAATAATGCTTGAGTGTCCTAATTTTTCCAGATCCCCTCCTGCATTTTTCATTTTCATTTTCTATAATCTTAGTCAAACTGAAGGATAGGAGGTGGCATCACAGAGTTGTTTTAATTTGGCTCATCAGTTATGGTCTGATTTTGTCTGGTCATTTTAATTAAGATTTCTCTTTCTATTTCTTTCTGCTTGGTTTTGTTGGTATTTTTTTTCTAAATATTATGCTGATGATTTCTGAGGCTTTATTTGATGTCTTACAACTTTGCTGCCATTTTTAATAATTTCAATTAAAATTTTAGTTAAGTATCTGCAATTTTCTAAGTATATCATACTGTCTCCAAAGTTTTGTTTCCATATTGCCTCTTATATTTGGAGATAGCATGGAGATAGCATCTTTTCTTATTATAGCTAGAATTTCTAGTACAATAATAAGTAATAGTAGTGATAATGAATATTTTTATTTTATCCATGATCTTATTGGAAAGGCTTCTAGCTTATGTCCATTACAGATAATGCTTGCCAATGATTTTAATTAGATTTTTGAGATAAATAGCCAATGGTTTCTTCATTGATTGATGAACGATTTGTTAAGAACACTATGGGTGTGATTCAGCCCCTCTCTATGATCATGTCCCTATTGTTAATCATTCTGGATCCTTCAGTTGAGATGCAGCATATGTCTTTGTACCATAAATATCCTTCATAAAAGCACTTTGGTTTTTGACTATGCATAAAACTGAATTTCATTTGCCTTCTTACTTAGTCAAGAGTCCTTCATCTCTCTAAGCTTTACTTGGACTTTATCTTTGAGGGAATTAAATGATACCTTCTTAGAAATGGATGAGCTATCCTGATGGTAAACCCTTCAGAGATCTTGCTTTTCATTTAGCAGCTTCAGAATTTCCCCATTTTCATCAAATCATTCTTGGTGTTTGCAACTGTTCTTGCCCAGATGAGCAAATGCAGTACTGTACAACAGATCTCTGAAAGCTGTCCACGCCTTTTCTGTTCCACTTTTGTCAACTATATATTGGCTCAGTTTTCTCTCCAATTTAGTGACAAACTATTCCTGCTCAGAGAGACACTCTAATTTCTTTACATTAATTCTTCTAGTATTAATTTTGCCTTGGAGCCTCCTCTTTGGGTGAATGTGAATATTAAATTTAGAGAGGAAGGGTCTATGATTAGTCCAGCACTCTGCACCATACATTGCCTTTGTCAATCTCACATCCTGTTTGTCTGTTCTCCTTAGAATCACATAGTCTAATATATGCCAATGTTTACTATGAGGGTACATTTAGGATGTTTTATTGCTTTTAGATAAATAGAAGACAATGTTTGTGATGATCAGGTCAAGTCTTCAATAGAAGATGACCATTGCTGTTGCTGTTTCCAATTACATTCCTCCTGAAGACCTGCCAGGTCTATAAATCTGAGACTACAATAACATTAAAGTCACCCAGAATTATGTTTATCTTTTTCTTGGGGTACATTGGTACATTTCCTCAAATTGAAATCAATCAGACTCTAGCTGAAGCTTCAATTGAAGAAGAGGTTTTGAATCCCATTAAGCTCTTCTCAAATGGAAAAGCATCTAGTGCTGATTCTATTCCAATTGAGATCTACAAGATGGGAGATTCCACATATGAAACCAAAAACTGAGTGAAATTTTCCAGGTTATATGGCATGAAGAGATCATCCCCCAATAATTCAAGGATGTCTTCATTGTCCATTTCTATAAAGGTAAAGGTAATAAATAAATAAATTGTCCTGCGACAATCACAGGTATATTTCCCTTTTAGTCATTTCTGGTAAGATTCTTGCCAGAGTCCTTATCAATAGGCTGATCCTTCACCTAGAAGACTCTCACCTTCCTGAGAGCCATCGTGACTTCAGAAAGGGTAGAGGAACAATCGATATGATGTTTGCTGCCTGACAACTTCTGGAAAAATACCAGGAACAGAACAGAAGTCTGTAAAAAAAATTTGTATCTGGTCAAGCCTTTGATACTGTCAGGTGCAAAGGTTTATGAAAAATGATGTCAAAATTTGGTAGCCCAGAGAAGTTCATCAGCATTGTACATCAATTTCATGACAGCATGCATGCCTGGGTTCTGGATAGTGGATGATGCTCTTAAGATTTCCCAGGCACCAATGGAGTAAAACAAAGTCGTGTCCTTGCTAATATACTTTTTAGCATGATGTTTTCTGTTATCTAATACCTTCATTGAGGATGGACATGGCCTCAAAGTCAGCTAACGCACTAATGACGAATTCTTCAATCTGAAAAGTCTACCAACCAAGATTAAAGTGGAGGGAATGTTCGTGCATGATCTTCTGTTAGTAGATGATTTTGCCCTCAGTACAGCTTGTGAGACTAAGATACAACAAAGTATGGATCAATTTTCTGCTACTTCTGCTAATTTTGGTCTAACAAAGGTGCTCCAGCAACACACCATCCATATTGTAACCATCAATTACAGTAAATGGAGAAGTTTTGAGTACTGTGGACAAGTTCACTTATCTTGACAGTGTCCTTTCCAAGAAGGTACACATTGACAATCGGGTTCATATTCGCACAGAATTAGCTTAGTATTTGGAAGGCTCTGAAATAAAATATGGAAGAGAAAAGGTAATAGATTGATTACTAAACTGAAAGTCTACAGAGCTGTTTTGTTGACCTCATTGCTATATGCTTGTGAAACCTGGACAATTTACCAATGCCATATCATGAAACTGAATTTTTTTCCATTTAAATTGCTTTAGGAAGATTCTGAAGATCACTTGGCAGGAGAAGATACCAGACACTGAGGTTCTTTCTTAAGCTAAACTGCTGAGCATTCCAGTGTTATTATAGAGAGTGCAACTATGATAGTATTGTTAGAATGCTAGACATATGCTTGCCAAAACAAAAAACTACTTTATGGAGAATTCATACAGGGCAAGAACTAACAAAGGGAGGCAGAAGAAGTGATACTGAGACACTCTGAAGGTCTCATTGAAGAACTTTAGATTTGATTGTACAACATGGGAGACTGGCACAGAACTGTCCAGCATGGTGTGCCCTCATCAGTGACTGTGCTGCACTCTATGAAGAAGGCAGAATTGAAACAACTTAAAGTAAACATGACACCCCAGGTGTTCACATGAACTTTTGTACCCAACCTTCGGAAGAACATTCTGAACTCATATTGGTCTGATCAGCCACAGTAAGATACCCTGCAATTTGTCTCAAATATAGTGATGTCATTTTGGTCTTCTTCTAATAACAAAAGATAAGAACCAACCAGATAGATTCTACATATTGTTTTAAGGAAAGCTCTGTTTAGTCCTATGTCTTATATTTTTAGTAAGAATGAGTTATATATTTTGAAAACAGGTTTTTCTCCCTATTGAGACATTTATGTGGTTTCTGTAGGTTTTTGCTAGTGGTATAGTCAATTATGTTAATAATTTTCCTCATATTAAACTAGCCCTGCATTCTTGGTATAAATCCAGCCTAATCATAACATATGGTCCTAGTGATATTTCACTATAATATTCCTGCTAGGATTCTATTTAAAATTGTTGAATGAATGTTTCTTAGAGAATTGGGTCTATAGTTTTTGTTCTCTTTTTTTTTTTTTTTTGTTCTTCCTGGTTTATGTATCAGCACTTATCTCTATCAAATAGGTATATAGTATTTGTGTTGTAAAAGAAATTTGTTAGAACTCCTATTTCCCCTTTTTGTCTGAATAGTTTAAATAATGTTAGAATTAATTGTTCTTTAAATATGTGGTAAAACTCATTTTGAATCCATCCTGTCCTTGGGACTTGTTTCTTAGGGAAATTATTGATGGCTTGTTTAATTTCTTTTCTTAAAATTGAATTATTTAAGTATTCAATTCCCCCCTCTTCTGTTAATCTAGGTCATTTGTATTTTTGGAAATATTCATCCATTTCACTTAGATTTTCAGATTCAGTTCAAAATAACTGAGAAATTAGTTCCTAGATTTTGCTTTAATATAATATTCATTGGTTAGAAGTGGTATTATATATAATCTATATTTTGACACTACTCTGCTATTATCTAAGTGTTTCCCTTTTCATCTGAGGTAGAAAATAAAACTATTTTCATGGTGTCACTGTCTGGTTCAATAACATTAGTAGTATGCTGATTGCAGAAAAATATAGAAATCTTTATTTTGAAATTTAACATGCAGGTTATAATAGACATTTTTCTCCAAGAAGAAATGATTTCTCCATTTCAAATATTGTGGGCTTCCTTTTAAATTTTAACATTTATACTAAGTTTGGCTTATTCTTATCCCTTGATTTCTTCCTTTTAATGCTCATATTGTCAGAAGATATATATCTCAACAAACACCAAGTAGTATCATTTTTAAACTAGGGAATTTTTTTCTTTCACTTTAAAATCAAATTAACCAGTGATCTACTCATTTTTCCCTTAAAACCAGATCCTAGCTTTATTTTTATTTAAATGATTTTCTAATTTTCAGTTTTATCAAATCCCTTTGATTTCAGAATTTTCAATTTGTGCTTTAATTAGAATTTTTCATTTGTGCTCTATTTTAATTGAATATCCAATTTATTGATTTTTTCTCTATTTTATTTATGTAAATGTTTAAAGATATAAAATTTCTCCTAGATACTGCTTTGACTGCATCCATAAATATTGTGATGTTCATTTTCATTCTTTTTGAAACTATTTATTGTTTTTATCATTTACTTTTTAATTCATTTTAATCTGTTTCTATCTTCCTTTACTGAATATAATTTTTGTTGCATTAGAGTCTGAACATTGTTCATTTATTATTTCTGCTTTTCTGTACTTGTGATGATTTTTATGCCATAAAACATGATCAATATTTGTGAAAGTGTCATGAATAACTGAAAAAAATATATTCATTTATAATTATATTCAATTTTTTTCTAGAGGGCTATCATATCTAACTTTTTCTATAATTTTATTTATATTCTTAGTTTCTTTGCCATTTATTGTATGGTTAGATTGTTTTTCTAGTTCTCAGAAGGGAAAGTTTTAATCACCTTTATATTTTCTTTACTTCCTCCTGTCATTCATTTAACTCTTCCTAAGATTTTCAATGCTGTGCCTTCAGGTGTTTTTATGTTCACTAGTGGTACTACTTCCTTGTCTGTAGTAGCTTTTTAGCAAAATATAGTTTCCCTGCTTTTCTCCTTTATTTTTTCTTTTGCTTTATCTGAGATACTGATTTCTACCCCTACTTTTTATTTCTTCATCTGAAGCATAATTGATTCTGCTCAAGTGATTTTTACTATTAATGTCTCTGTTTCAAATGTGATTCTTGTAAACATCATATTGTTGAATTCTAGTTTTTAATCTTTTCTACTTACAACTTCCATTTTGTAGGTGAGTTCAATATATTCACATTCACAGTTTTGATTACTAATTCTGTTTTTCATAAATCTTGATTTTTCCTGTTTGCCCTACTCTCTCTTTTATCCTGTCTTTCTTCAAATGTTTAGTTTGCTTCTTACCAGTAGTTTTCTTAATCCTTCCTCTCTTTTTAGAGCCATTCTATTATTAATTACTTCATTTCCTACATGCCTATAGTGTACCATAAATTTCTATACTCAACTGTGAATTTTATTCCCTGTTCTAGGCCATTCTGCTGAGAGTTAGTTTCAAGTACTGCTCACATTCACTCTTACTTCTCCCAGAATTATTAAAGCTCTTTCTTTTGCACTTCTTTTTGTAAGATATTTTCTTATTCTTTCCCCTAATGCATTACTTTCTTTCATTGAATTTACTTTTTCAAAATCATTCCACTATTGTCATTTCACACCTTTGCCTTCTATGTATATTCTTTCTAACTGCCCTAATAACTTTGAAATTCTTTTTTTAAAATTATTTAATTTATTTTTCCAAATATATGCAAAAATAATTTTTGCTAATCATTTTTTAAGGTTTTGATTTCCATATTAATCATCTTCTGAAACAAGAAAAAGAAAAAGAAAAAAAACATGACAGGGAAAAACATAAAATATAAAAAACTGAAAAATTGAAAATAGTAAGCTTTGGTCTGTATTCAGATTGCATAGTTCCTTCTTTGAATATGGAAGATATTTTCCTTCACAAGTACTTTAGAATTGGCTTTGATTACTGTACTTGCTGAGATGATAAATTCATCATAGTTGATCAAACAATGTTATTGTTTTTTTATTGCATAGAGTAATAGTTTATAATTAAAGTGAGTCATTCACATAAAAGAAAATCAAGCATGAAATATAGGGTTGGGGGAAGATCAAAAACATGAGGGAGTGCAGACACATCTTGAATATAATACAGAAAGAATAAGAGGGTCAGTGATGGTCTTATGAAGGAATATCTCAGACTTGTCACATTAAGCTTCTCTCAACCATTAGTCATTTGTCCTAACAGATGTTTAGGAACCCTAGATCATTTAGCTCCTCTACATCAGGGCAGCACAACCAACCAGGTGAAGGTCAAGGGGATTTAAAAGAAATGAGCAGATGTTTTCTCAGGACTGTCTGATTGGTTCTTTTTTTTTTTTTTTGATGGGATGGAGAAGTGTAGGGTAGGGGTTCCTAATTGGCGGTCTGTGAATTAAAAACTATTTTATTAGCTGTATTTCAATAGAAATTCATGCATTTTAATTCGTGAATTTAAATATTTAATTTTGAAAAGCGTAAAATCCATTGATTGCACTATAGTGACTGCTATAGGGGTCCATGATATAAAGAGTCTAGAACTACTGCTCTAGAGAGTAGATGGTGAGAACTGACAATAAAGGCGTTTCCAACATGGAGTCCTGAAGTTTCCAAAAAATAAAAAGATGGTGAAAGGCAGAGGGGATAAATTAGGTAGGGAAAGAGGGTGGGTCCACATCGGAGTGCTCTAGAAGTTTCCCCATTCCCAGTGAGATAGGGTTTCAAAACCCACAGAGACGGGAAGCAGAGATGAGTCAAACAAAGGATAATAATGCCATGACAAGGGTAGGTAGAATCAAACCATCCTGACATTAAAACAACATTGTTGTTAATGTGTACAATGTACTTCTTGTGCTGCTTACTTCACTCAGCATCAGTTCATTTTAATCTATCCAGGTTTTTCAGAAGTTCTATCCCTCCTGACTACTTACAGAACATAGTACTCCATCAAATTTAACAAAGCACAATTTTTTTGATCATTGTCTAATTAGTTGTCATTCCCTCAATTTTCATTTCTTTGCAATTGGAAAAAGGGCTATTATAAATATATTTTTTATCTTTGTGGGGTTTTTTACCCTTTCTTATGATATCTTTGAGTTGCAGTTGTAGTGGAATTCCTGGATCAATGGTTAACTTTTTTTTTATTGCCCCTTGTGTATAGTTCCAAATTGCACTCCACAAAGGTTGAATAAGTTCATAGCTCCATCAACAATGTATTAGTGTCCTAGTTTTTCCACATTCCTCCCTCAACGCTGATCACTTTTCTTTTTAGTCATATTGGCCAATCTGATAGGTAAGATGGTGCCTCAGAGTTGTTATAATGTGCATTTCTCTAATCAATAATAATTTTGAGCATTTTTTCATAATACTATAAATAACTTTAGTTTCTTCATCTGAGAACTGCCTGTTCACATCCTATGACCATTAATTGAGTATTCTTATACATTTGATTCAGTCCCATATGCATTTTAGAAATAAGTCCTTTGCCAGAAACACTAGCTGTAAAACTTGTTTCCCAACTTGCTCCATTTCTTTTAAATTGGTTACATTGCTTTTATTGGTTACATTGCAGAACTTTTTTTAAATTTAATCTAATCAGAATTATACATTTTGTGTTTTATAAAGTTCTCTGTCTCTTCTTTGATTTTAAACTCCTCCTCTTTCCACAGATTTACAGATAAACTTTCCTTTTTTTTCCTAACATGTTTATGGTGTCACCATATATGTCTAAATGCTATATACATTTCAAACTTATCTTGGCATAGGGTATGAGATATTGGTCTATGCTTAGTTTGTGCTTTATTACTTCTGGCCTTTCCCCCCCAGTTTTTCTTAAAGATAGAGTTATAAATCCAGAAGTTAGAGTCTTTGGGTATATCAAACAGTAGACTGAATATATTGAATATATTGATATATTGAAATGCTATTGATTTGTGTGAGTTTATTTTTTATCCTGAAGCTTAGCTTAAGTTGTTAATTGCTTTAGTTTTTTAGCTAATTTTCTGTTTGACTAATAATACTCTCACAAAGAGTGAGTTTTGCTTCTTCATTGCATTTTTCAAGTTTCTTTTTTATTCTCTTGTGCTCTTATTTTTATTCTCTCTTTTCTTTCTCTCTTATTCTCTTTTTTCTTTTTATTCTTTTATTCCTGGAAATCCTTCTTTCACCCCTGATGTTTTGGGGAATGCTTCTGGTTTATCCAGATTTAGTTTACTATTTTAACAAAAAATCCATTTATTTCTATGCTTTTTACTCTTTTTAATAAAAAAGGTATTCATGTAAGACTTTAGAGATATAAAATTTCACCTAATAGATGTGTCCCACAAGGTTTGGTAAATTGTTTCATTATTTTAATTGCCTTGAATTAAATTATTAGTTATTTCCATGATTTGTTTGATCTACTCATTCTTTAAAATTAGCTTATTTGGTTTCAATTAATTTTTAGTCTATGGTCCTTTATTTCATGTGATTTTTATTGCATCATGATTTGAATCTTTTTTAAAATTTAGTTTTTTTTTTATCCATTTGTACATGCATATTTCCAAGTCATAAAATTTCCCTCCACCTTCCCTTCCCACCCCTCTCTCCTCAGCAGAGAGCAGTCAGGTTAGTATTTTACATACATATTTTGTTAAACATATTTACAATTTAGTAATTTTTGACCTGAGGAATTAGGATTGAGGGAAAGAGATACATAAGAGATAATTTTTATAAAGTGTTCATCAGATTCAGAGGATTCAGAGGGTTGTTTGCTTTTCTTATGTTTTGTTTTGTTTTTCTTTGTTTTTTTCTAAGATAATGAGTTCAAGTGACCTGTCCAAGGTCATACAGCTAGGCAATTATTAAGTGTCTGAGGCCCAGTCTAAACTCAGGTCCTCCCAACTCCAGGGCTGGTGTTCTATCCATTGTACCACTTGACTGGCCCCTTGTTTTGTTTTTCTTCCTTTGCTTAGGGATTATATAATCCATAACCAGTCAAATACAGTTGTCCTAGCTCTCTGGATTGTCTAGAGGAGCTGCTTTCATGAAGTTTGTTCATTTCATAATGTTGCTGCTGTGTACACTGTTCTCTTGATTCAATTCCCTTTGCTCAACATCAGATCCTGTAAGACGTCCCATGCTTCTCTAGAGTCCAACCATTTATGATTTCTTATAGAACAATAATATTCCATAGTATTCATGTACCATAACATGTTTAGCCATTCCCCAATTGATGGGTATCCCCTCAATTTCCAATTTTTTGACACTACTAAAAGGGCTGCTATGAATGTTTTGGAACATGTAGGATTTTTCTCATTTTTTACAATTTCTACTGTATATAGGCCTGGAATTGGAGTTTGCTGGGTCAGAGGGTATAAACAGTTTTATTATGCTTTGGGCTTCGTTCCATATTGCTCTCCAGAAAGGTTGGATCTGTTTACAAGATCTGAATTTGTTTTTAATAATTCTGCCTTTCTATACTTGATTTTAAGGTTTTATTCTCTACTACATGATCAATTTTTGTATAGGTGCCATGTGCCTCTGAGAAAATGATATATTCCTTTCTATACCCATTTAATTTTTTCCAGATGTCAATTATATCTAAACATTCTAAAATTCCCTCCTTAACTTCCATCTTTTTTACTTTATGGTTAGATTTATTTAGTTCTGAGAGAATGAGGTTGAGTTGCCCTTCCAATATAGCACTAAGACAAACAAAAGAAAGCCATGAGATAGGGGAAAACATAAGAGAATTTTTAAAGAAGTGAACAATGTATACATTTAGATTCAGTGTTCCCCACCCACCCTACTAGTAGATGACATTAGCCATAGCAAGTCTCTTAAGGTTGTGTTTGATCTCTGAACTTGCAGCCTTTTACTTTACTTGCTGTGTATTCATCTTCTCCAAATTTTTCTTTTTTATTTAAGCAAGACGAACTTGCTTTATTCTCTAAAAATCTCCAACCAAAGGAAACTCCACAAAAAGAGACAGAGAGGGAAGATAGCATCATGGTGGGAGGGGAAGGTGTTTGTTAGATTCTGGATTAGGAAGTTTTAAAAGCCGGATGCAAGAGTCAGAGGGGAGATCCTTTTCTGCCTTCTGGGAGTCCAGAAGAATCACAGTATCACAGTTTCCATGGAGACCAAGAAAGGCTAGTGGATCTTGGTGATCTTATTTTCCTGGGAGCTGGGGATGATAAGGACAGAGCAAGACTGGAGAACTTGCACTTGAGAGGGTTAGAATTTAGTCCCACACCAGAGGATTGTAGTATTTCCAGAGAAATAGCATAGATCTTTCTGGTGCCTTTATCTAGAGGAAAGATGTTAGAACTCTTGGGCAACATTTCCATAACTCCTTATCCAAGCATATCTGGAACACTTTGCATCAGTAGCAGCAGTAAAGATCAGGAAGGGATGTGGAGTAATCTTCTTGGTTCAGTCAACTAAGGGGTTTAAGGAAAAAAACAAAAATCTCAAGACTGAAAGAGTCACCTATGGATTCATCTTGAGAAGGAAGCAGGGGAAAGAAGACCTCCCTTACCTTAGGGAGTCATCTAAATTTTTCTTGTAAACTACATATTGTAGAATTCTGGTTTTTAATTTTCTCTGCTATTTATTTTATGGGAGAATTCATCCCATTCACATTCACAATTATATTTAGTAACTCTTTATTACTCTCTCTCCCTTCCCTTTATCCTTTTCTTTCTCCTTTCATCATATCCCTGCTGTGTTTTGCTTTTGAATACTACCTCCTTTAATCTACCCCATTCTATCTAACCCATCGCTTTTCTTCCCCTTCCCCTTTCCCCTCTTACTTTTCTCTTCCTTTCTTCCTTCCCATCTATCAGTCCCCATTTCCCTTCCCTCATTTTCTCCTCCTAATGACTGAAGGATAAGATACATTTTTAAAGATAACTGTGTATATGTGTAATTCTCTCAAGTCAAATAAAAGAAACATGCAAGTTGTTTTCACAGTCTACCTTATTTCCCTCTATCGTAATATGTCCTTTGCACCTATGAGGCAATTTACCCCATTCTGCCTCCCCCTTCCTTCTGTCCCAGAACAATCTGTTTTTTTAAAGACCTTAATTTTTTTTTTACTTGTTTCATCAAAATCAATTTATATCCATACTTTCTGCCTAATCTTTTCCCCTGAAAGAGTATGCTCAATTTGGTGGTTGATTCTTGGTTGTAATTCAAGCATTTTTGCCTTCTGGAATATGACGTTGCAGATCCTTTGATACCTTTATATTGATGTTGCCAAGGCCTGAATAATCCTGACTGTGACTACTTGATATTTGATTACTTCTTTCTGACTACCTGAAGGATTTTCTCCTTGATTTGATAATTCTGGAATTTGACTACAATATTCCTTGATGTTTTCATTTTGGTATCTTTCAGGAGGTGATCAATGGAGTCATTCAATGACAATTTCCCATTCTCATTCTAGGATATCAGGTTTGTTTTCCCTTGATGATTTGTTGAAAGATGTTGTCCATGTTCTTTTCTGGCCATGATATTAAAGTAGTCAAATAATACTTAAATTATCTCCCCATATCTGTTTCCAGGTCAGTTGTTTTTCTAGTGAGGTATTTTACATTTTCTTCTATTTTTTAAAAAATATTCTTTGTTTTTGCATGACTGATTCTTGATGTCTCATAGACTCATTAACCTCCACTTATCTATTCTTCAAGAAATTATTTTCTTCAATTATTTTTTGCATTTTCTTTTCCATTTGGAAAATATTTTTTTAAAGGAGATTTTATCCTTTCCATTGTTTTTATTTGCTCAATTATATCTCCTAGTATCATGGACTTCTCCTTTGTTTTTTTTAGATTTTTCAAGGCAATGGGGCTAAGTGGCTTGCCCAAGTCCACATGGCTATGTAAATATTAAATTATTAAGTATCTGAGGTCGGATTTGAACTCGGGTACTCCTGACTCCAAGGCCAGCAGTCTATTCACTGCGCCACCTAGCCGCCCAGGTATCATGAACTTCTACTTGCTGAATTTAAATTTTAAGAAATTATCTTCCTTGGTACTTCTTTTTCTTTTGAACAATTCTGTATCTGAAGGAGTCATTTCCTTTAGTGAATTTTTTTACCTCATTTTTCTTTTTCCTTTTCTTTTTTCTTTTCTTTTTTGTAAATTTTGCATCATGATACCTTCTTTTCTTCAATGAGTTTTTGTGCTTTTTTTCTTTTTTGTTTTAGCATTTACCCAATTTGTTTTAGCAGATTTTATTTTCCTCAGTATTTTCAGATGCTTTCCTTGCCTTGATTTTCTTTTCATAATTTTCTGGCATAACCATCATTTTCCCCCAATTCTTCCTCTGCCTCACTCATTTGATTTTTAAAAATGCTTTTTGAGTTCTTCCAGCAATTCTTTTTGGACCAGTGTTCAATTCACATTTCTAGGGTTCTCTTCTCTCTTGGGTTTGAGACCTGGGTTTTGACTTTTCAATGAATGACCAAAAGTATTTTTCCTGCCCTACTTGACCTGAGTCACTGCTCACCTGTGACTTTCTAGTGCTATCACTCGTTTTAATTTTGTGACTATTACTCTGAATTGCATTTGAGCAATGCAGCAGGGATCTGAACATAGTACTAGCAAAGGGTTCCTTGCAATCTACTTCTGATCAGTCATGTGATTTCCCTCCCCTATGGTACATGGATTGAGAGATTCAGAAACTCCTGCAATAGCAGCAATTTGGCAATAGCCAAAGCAGCAAATCTGAAGACAGTAATTCACCATTTTGACTCCACATCTCAATTCTTTGGATTTTATTTTTATTTTATTTTATTATTTTATTTTATGGAAGAATTGAGTTGCAATTCAGATTCTAACACTTTATCAACCATGTGACCTTGGGCTATGTGTAATCTTTTAAACTCTCCCTAGGACAACCCAAGGGACTCAGTGGATAAAGTACTGGACCTGGTGTCAAGAAGACCTGAGTTCCAATCCAGCCTCTGAAACTTACTAGCTATGTGATCCTGTGTAAATCCTTTTGTTTGCCCTAATTCACTGGAGAAGAAAAACATAAGCTACTTCAGTATCTTTGCAAAGAAAACCCCATCAAGAGTATGATCACAAAGAGTCAAATATAAATGATTGACTGATCAACAATAAGAAGTTTCCTCAGACTAGATGTTCACTTTACCCAACCTTCTCATGCTGATAGTACACTGACTCCTTGTGACCCCTTCCTCTTATTTGCTAGTTCTTCATCCAGTGAAATTGCTCAGGCCAGTCTATCTTAATTCCTCTCTAAGTTCTTTTCATAAACTTTGTTTATCATCTCTCAATGAGTACCCTCCCTTTACCCTATTTTCATCTTGCTGCAGTGTCTCGTATTCTCCCAATACAATATATGTTCCTTTTTTGTATTTGTATTCTCAGGGCTTAGCATGGTATAAAATACTGAATGCATCTAACTTACCATAATATAGCTAATAAATCTTTATCTTTTCAAAATGTATAACAGGAAAGAAATTTTGTTATTCTTTAGTGTATCTATATCTTAAAAATCTCCTTGTTCTTTCAATCTAATTTCTTCATCATCAAGGACCTAAAGATCAGAAAAGAAAAGAAAGTGAGTCTCTCATGACTGTTGTGATGAAGCCATAGTGGCTTATTAGCAAAGAAAAGGAATTAAAGGTGATGTAAACTTGCCAAAAATAACTTTAACTATATTTGATTGGTTGACTATTAAGATGCTAATGAAGCTGACATGAGTGAAGACTAAGTATTTTAGTTCTTAATAATTCAAGTTTCAAAGTTGTTGGATACCTAAATGGTTTTAAAATGTGGAATGAGAGAGAGTAAAAAATCAACTTCAAAAAATTTTGGGATCATTTTTCACTTAAAAGTTTTCTGAAACATTTAATTAGATGAATTATCTACAGATGAATATGAACAAGGAAAAATACATAGCAATTAAGAATATGAATTTGCTTTGAATTTGAAAACTACAGTTTCAAAAATTAATACTGATTTGGTCATATTCTAGAAAATAGGAACATTAAATGCATAGAAAATAAGGGATTCTAAGGAATAAAGTATTTTAGATCACTAGGACCCTAATATTTATGTGACAGCAATTTTTAGCTCTTTACTCCAAAAGAGCAGCTGTGTTTTCTTTTAGAATATTACCAAGAATGAAATGTTATCTAAGAGTTTATTAACATTAAACTATGGTATTAAATTCTAAAAGTCACAAATTAGTAAATATTCATTAAACAGGTATATAAAAAGGATAAGAACAGAGGGACCTGCAGTGATATTTTTAGAGTATTTATTCATATGAGGTCTATGCAGAACAACTAATTAGAAATATAACATGCAAAATAGTAATATAGACTTTTCTAATTTGTATGAGGTAAAATGGAATTTATTTCATAGAAGAGCTGAATGTGTTATCAGATATCACTCTCATTTTATGGATCAACAGCATCAGAGATCCTGAAAACAAGCTTGGTTGAACCAGACTCAGCATTAACTTAATTAGTGCTTTTTGCTAAGACTGAAACTTAGAAGATTCTGACAGAATATGTAAAAACATCAAAAGAAAAGAAAACACTGATTCTACCATCTACTTAGTAAAAATAGCTAAAAATAGGAAATTATCAGTTCACAGGCAAACTCTAATGTTCACCAACAAAAAGACAGCCCAAGAAAGGTACCATTCTACCCCAACCTTCCATCACATCTCCATCCATCCTTTCATTAATTAATTCATTCAACAAGCATTTATTAAGTACCTACTATGTGGCAGTCACTGTCCTTAGCAGTAGGAACAAAAAAAGAAAAATTGAGCAATTTCTGCTCTCAAAGAGACTACATATTGCCACATTTCTTATAGTTAGTTTCCAAGGCTTCCCATGATTTTCTTCACCTCACCACAGTGAAATTCAGAACAAATATCCTGCCACTTGAATCAAGTGTGAAAATTTCTGGCTATACATTTTCTGGCTGGAAGACAGGCCTCCTGATAGCTAAAAACAGGTGCTCTTTTCACTATGACATAAGGAATTGTTAAATGCCTTAAATATATGCATATTTTCATTCAAAGTAATTTAATTCAAGCATTTATCAAGTTCCTCCCTACTCTCTAGCAGATGCTGTGCTCCTCACTGAGAATACAAATAAGAAAATGAATCCGTCCCTGAACTGACCTCAAGGGACTTACATTCTATAAAATGTTGGTGACAACATGTACACATATACAGACATATAAATACATACATATATGCATAAACACATGATTTCATACAACATATATTCATACATAACATATGCATGAACACACATGCTTTTCATAGATACGTACATACATGTGATTTCTGGGAAGAGAACAGTTATAATTTGAAGAATAAATTATTAAAAATAGAGAAGAATGGTGTGAAGAAGCTATAATAATAAGGCCAAGAGAGAAGAATGTAACAGCAAAGAAAGTGCTCAAGGAAATAAGGTATCCTGCACTTGAGAATTAGAAACTCTCAGTGAAGGAAAAGTACTGTTTTCTTCAATAATCAACAAACATTCATTATCTATTTTACTCTAGGCACTGTCCTAACTACTGGGGATATAAGACAAAAGTGCAAGGATGTTCCCTCAAGGGATTTATTTTCTAATTGAGGAAACAAAGTTGGAGACAATGTCATTAATTCATGTGAGAAGTGATAAGGACATGAATAATGGCTTTACCTGTATGAGGAAAAAGGAAATAGGTACAAAAGATGTTTTGGAGAAATTAAAGGTGATGTAAACTTGTGGAAAAAGTAATGTTTTTTTAAATAAAAGAAAGATTTAATTCATTTTGAATTTTACAATTTTTCTAGTAATCTTGCTTCCCTCCCCCCAGCCCCCACAGAAAGCAGTCTCAGTCTTTACATTGTTTCCATAGTATACTTTGATCTAAACTGAATGTGATGAGAGAGAAATTATGTCCTTAAGGAAGAAAAATAAAGTATAAGAGATAGCACAACTACATAATAAGAAAATGGGTTTTTTAAAATTAAAATTAATAGTCTTTGGTCTTTGTTCAAACTCCACAATTCTTTCTCTGGATACAGAAAGAAAGAATTGTGGAGTTTTGCACTGATGGAATGAGCAAGTCCATTAAGGTTAACTATCACCTCTAATGGTAGGGTGTACAATGTTCTTCTGGGTCTGCTCATCTCTCTCAGCATCACTTCATGCAAATCCTTCCAGGCTTCTCTGAATTCCCCCATCCCTCTTAGTTTCTAATAGAACAATAGTGTTCCCATGACATACATATACCAGTGTGTTAAGCCATTCCCCAATTGAAGGACATTCACTTAATTTCCAATTCTTTGGCACCACAAACAGGGCTACCTTGAATATTTTTGTATAAGTAATGTTTTTACCCTTTTTTTTCATAATCTATTCAGGGTATAGCCCCAGTAGTGGTATTGCTGGATCAAAAGGTATGCACATTTTTGTTGCCCTTTGGGTGTAATTCCAAATTGCTCTCCAGAAAAGCAGCTGAGTTCACAGATCCACCAATAATGTATTAATGTTCCAGATTTTCCACATTCCTTCCAGCACTGATTATTGTCCTTTCTGGTCATATTGGCCAGTCTGAGAGGTGTGAGATGGTACCTCAGACATGCTTTAATTTACCTTTCTCTAATGAGTAGTGATTTAGAGTAATTTTTCATATGACTTATGGATCACTTTGATTTCCTCATCCGCAAATTGCCTTTGCATATCCTTTGACCATTTGTCAATTGGAGAATGGATTGGTTTTCTTTGTCATAAATTTGACTCAGTTCTCTACATATTTTAGAAATGAGTCCTTTGTAAGAAATAAAAGTTGTAAAAATTGTTTCCCAATTTACTACATTTCTTTTGATCTTGGTTACAGTGGTTTTGTCTATGCAAAAGCTTTTAAATTTAATGTAATCAAAATTACCTAGTTTGTTTTTAATGATGTTCTCCATCTCTTCACTTCCCATTGATCTGACAGATAAACTATTCCTTGATCTACTAGCTTGCTTATAATATTGTTTTTTATGTCTAAATCCTGTATCCATTTTGCTCTTATCTTGGTAAAGGGTGTGAGGTTTTGGTCTAATCTAAGTTTCTTCCATACTAACTTCCAATTTTCCCAACAGTTTTTATCAAAGATAGAGTTTTTATCCGAATAGCTGGACTCTTTGGGTTCATCAAACAGCAGATCACTATAATCATTTCCTGCTATTGCACCTGGTCTATTCCACTGATCTATCTCTCTATTTCTTAGCCAATACCAGACAGTTTTGATGTCTGATGCTTTATAGTATAATTTTTGATCTGGTCGGGCTAAGCCACCTTCTTTTGTACTTGTTTTCATTGAATCCCTGGAAATTTTTGACTTTTTATTTCTCCACATGAATTTACTTACAATTTTTTCTAACTCATTAAAGCAATTTTTTTTGAATTTTGATTGGTAGGACAATAAACAAGTATTTGATTTTGGTAGAATTGTTATCTTATTATATTAGCTCAAACTATCCCTGAGCAGTTGATGTGTGCACAATTGTTTCAATCTGATTTTATTTATGGGAGAAGTGTTTTGTAAGTGTTTTCAAAAAGTTTCTGAGTCTACCTTGGCAGGTAGACTCCCAGATATTTTATATTGTCTGAAGTTACTCAGAATGGGATTTCTTTTTCTAGCTCTTTCTGCTTCATCTTGCTAGTCACATATAGAAATGTTGAGGATTTATGAGGGTTTATGTTATATCATACAACTTTGCTAAAGTTGCTAAATTATTTCTAGTACTATTTTAGATGAGTTTTGTGGATTTTCTAGGTATACTATCATGTCATCTGCAAAGAGTGAGAGTTTTGTCTCTTCCTTCCCAATTCTAATTCCTTCAATTTCTTTTTCTTCTCTTATTGCTGAAGTTAGCATTTCTAATAAAATATTGAATAGTAGTGGTGATAACAGGGCATCCTTATCTCACCCATGATCTTATTGGGAATGCCTCCATCCTATCCCTGTTGCATATAATGCTTGGTTTTTTGTTGTTGTTTTTTTAGGATTTTGCAAGGCAAATTGAGTTAAGGAGCTTGCCCAAGGCCACACAGCTAGGTAATTATTAAGTGTCTGAGGCCAGATTTGAACCCAGGTACTCCTGACTCCAGGGCTGGTGCTTTATCCACAGCGCCACCTAGCCACCCCCATATAATGCTTGTTGCTGGTTTCAGATAGATACTGCATATTATACTAAGGAATGATCTATATATTCCGACACTCTCTAGTGTTTTTTAGAGGGATGCGTGCTCTATTTTGTCAAAAGAAAAAGTAATGTTCATGCTTAAGAAAAAGATTTACTGAAAAAGGAGATGACATCATGTCTCTGTATAATATCATCATTGTTCATGACTTGTGGCCAAAACAGAGGTCAGTGGAGTCCTAGAGTCTGGCTGGTTATAGAGGGATGAGTTTGTTTGGGGAATCTCTCTTTTGTCAGATAATCTCAGTTAAAAACTCACCCCAATGATGACACTACTATTTCTTTCACATTTGGAGGATAGAAAGAAGGATTATATATCTCAATTTGTTCTTTTCTTTGATAACTGTGGCTTGTAAACTTTGTCTAGTTTTAGCTAATGTTGAAATCTTTATTGTGCTAAAATGAAATTATTTTACTACTTTAAATTAATATACTCAAAAGCATTGAATGAGTAGGAATTATTCAGGGTTTTCACCATTGCTTTTCCTACTGTTATCCTTAGAATGAATTTTCATAAAAAAATAAAATGAAACCCTATGCTCAACTCATCTTTCCAAATCAATTTGATCTTATTTGTTTTCTTGTGCTTCTCCTCCTCCTCCTCCTCCTCCTCCTCCTCCTCCTCCTCCTCCTTCTTCTTCTTCTTCTTTTTCTTCTTCTTCTTTTTCTTCTTATCCTTCCCCTGTCGCCAGGGAGAATGCTCTATTCACTGGGTTATAGAACAGCCACAAAAGGGAGTTTATTTACCTTAGATTTAAGAAGGAAAAATTAATGACTTATAATAAGTCTACACACACACACACACACACACACACACACACACAAATACACAAACAAACTCATCACAAATATACACTGAAAGTCAAAAGGAAAATGCCAGTTACTGTTATAGCTATAATGGTTTCAGATCTCATTTATTTGTGTTTTCATATATCTAATTTAATAAAATAATGCAGATTAGAGTAATTTTTATTCAGAAGTATATTCACCAAAATATTTCACTGCTATCTATAATAGTAACAATAAATCAAAATAGTACAATAAAGGCAGGAATTTGGTATTTAAGGTATTTACATACTTTTGAATAATGTCTCTCTAAACAACTTACAGAGCAGTAGAACTCATAAAAAAAGGTATAATGAAACAATTTTCCAGTCCAGGACAACTTAGAAGATAAAAAAATAAAGATCTGTTTCACTGGGGTGAGAACGAAGCTTAGTCCAGTTCTTTCTATGGGAAAACCTCAACAAACCAGTAACTGCAGTACTGATTTCTGGACCTTTTTGCCCACAGACAGTATAGGAAACAAGCAACCAATGGGAAGGAGATTTATAGCTTTTTCTGGCATTAGGGTCAGGACTCTAATGCACAGAGTGTATGTGGATCTGGGTTACAGTCCTGAATCTTAGTTCCAATGTGAAGAGGAACACCAACACAGCAAAGTTTACCACCACAGGGGAGCCAGGACCTTGGTCATAGGTGCAGGGTTGGAAAGAGTGTTTGTCTCTTAGAGTTAATGGGAGAAAAGTAGGACACATACTTCTTTTTTTTCCTTGACATTTTTCTTTCTTTCTTTCTTTTGAATTCCAGAACCTTTCCCCCAATCTTGCTTTCCCACCCCCACCCCCCACAGAAGGCATTCTTAGTCTTTATGTTGTTTCCATGGTATAAATTGATCCAAGTTGAATGGTATGAGAGAGAAATCATATAGTAAAGGTAAATAGTCTTTGATATCTGTTCAAACTCCACATATCTTTATACATTGCTAAAATATTCTTGTTTAAGAGCAAATATAATGCGCCCACCCCCACAAAAATATAGAACTTCACGAGAAATAAAATAAAAGAAAAAGAGAATGTGTTTCAGTCTGTGTTCTGATACCATCAGCTCTATCTCGGGTGGATTGCATTCTTCATCATAAATCCATTGCAGAAGCAACCTCCATACTTTTCCATATTTGCCGCCGTTGACTGTAACTCTTTCCACTCATTCCTCCCCATTGCCATATACTATATTCTCTCTCTCTCTCCCTTCACCCCATTCCTCTTCCAAAATGTCCTGTAGGGCAGCCAAATGGCTCAGTGGACAAAGCATCAGCCCTGGGGCCAAGAGGCCTCCAAGTCCACATACCACCCCAGAGACCCAGCAAGCACCCCCAGTCCTGTGGTCCCAAACTGGCCACCCAAACCCAGCATCTTGCAAAAAATAAAAAAGATACTGCATTATATCTGATTATTCTCTCCCATGATCTACTCTCTCCTCCACCACTCACATCCCCCCTCTTCCCCCTGTCCCCCCTTCCCTCCTCCTTACTCCAGATGTCTATACCCTATTGTGTATGCTGTTTCCTCTCAGAGCCATTTCTGATAAGAGTGAAGGTTCCCTCATTCTCCCTCATCTTCTCCCCTTCCATATTATTGCAAAAGTTCAATGCAAAAAAAAATGTCTTTTACATGAAGTAGCTTACTCCACCTCTCCTTTCTCTTACTTCTAGTACATTTCTCTTTTAGTCATTGACTCCATTTTTACAATATCTTATATCTTCAAATTCAGCTCTCTCCTGTGCTTCATCTATAAAAGTTGCTTCTACCTGTTCTAGCAAATGATAAAGCTCATATGAGCATTATCGGCATCATTTTCCTATGCAGTAATACATACAGTACATCATCATTAAGTCCCTCATAATTTACCCTTCTCCTCTGCTCTCTATGCTCCACCTGAGTCCTGAATTTGACGGTCAAGCTTTCTGTTCAGCTCTGGTTGTTTCAACAGGAACATTTGAAATTCCTCCATTTCATTGAAAGTCCATCTTTTCCCCTGGAAGAGGATGTTCAGTTTTGCTGGGTAGGAAATATATTTCTGTCTGTATCATACTGTGTTGGAAGAGTTAAAAATTTAAATACCCTCACTATTACATCTGAAAATAGATGAACAAAAAAAACCCTTGAAAGCTTGGGATAGTGCCCCCTCCTCTTGGGAAGCAAAGTTCCACTTTAGCATAGAGTTAAAAGACCATGAACATTTATTATAATTATAAATGCATACACATTGCGGTATATGTGTGTGTTTAAATCTTGGTTCTCCTATTTATAAACTATGTGATTTTGGAAAAAGTCTTTCACCATTCAACTTTTAAGACCCCATTTTCCTCTAATTTTTCTAGGAAATAAATGTTAAATGCCAATGACACGTTATTACAAATATGAAGATACAAATATAACAAAGGCATATGTGTATATACCATAAATAATATATGAAAGAGAACATGTGAACTTTTATAAAATACAGAGCTGGTGAGGAGAAAACATGAATTAAGGCCAATGAAATGTTTAAAATTGTTTAGAAATGACTTTTTAAGGAGTGGGATAATGTAACATACCTTGCCTTTGGGCAGTGGAGACCAGAGTGGTAACTTATACAATGTTTGTTTTGCCTTCACATATAGAATGTTAACTTCTTAAAGGAAAGAATTATCTCATTTTTTCTTTGTATTTTCTGTGCATAGCACATTGGACAGTGTAAGAGAAACTATTATATATATATATATTAATTCTCCTACTTTTCTATAGGATAAGATAGATTTTGCTCTTAAAGCCAATTCTGATGAGAATAAGGTTCACTATGCCCATATCTCCCAACTCTTCTTCTCCACTATAAAAGCTTTCTCTTACTTCTTTTATGTGAGATAATTTATCCTATTATACATCTCCCCTTCCCTTTATCCCAGTTATTATTATTATTATTATTATTATTATTTTAGTTTTTGCAAGGCAATGGAATTAAGTGGCTTGCTCAAGGCCACACAGCTAGGTAATTATTAAGTGTCTGAGGCTGGATTTGAACTCAGGTACTCCTGACTCCAGGGCCAGTGCTCTACCCACTGTGGAACCTAGCTGCCCCCTTATTCCAATTATTATTGCAGATATTATATCTTCATATTCAATATTATACCTATATAAAATCCTTATGATCTCCCTAGTAATAAGAATGTTTTTGTGAATGGCTGATATCTGCCTATGTAGGAATCTAAATAGTTTGACTGTATTAAGTCCCTATGATTTTGGGGTAATGTTTATTTTTTTATATTTCTCTTGAGTCTTGTATATGAAGATCAAATTTTCTTTTCAGCCTGATCTTTTTCATAAACTTTGAAAGTCTCACATTTCATGAGTGTTCCTGTTTTCCCCCTGAAAGATTATTTCAAATTTGATGGATAGTTAATTTTTGGTTTTAATCAAAGCACTTCTGCCTTCCAAAATCTCATATTCCAAGTTCTATAATTCTTCACTGTAGAAGTTGCTAAATCTGACTTTAGCTTGAATTGTTTGTTTTTGAGTATTTTCTTTTTTTTCTTTAAATAGATACTTTATTTGTTTTCCAATTACATACAATGGTAGTTTCTACCAATCTCTCTCTCTCTCTCTCTCTCTCTCTCTCTCTCTCTCTCTCTCTCTCTCTCTCTTTTTTGCAAGGCAAATGGGTTAAGTGGCTTGCCCAAGGCCACACAGGTAATTATTAAGTGTCTGAGACCAGATTTGAACCCAGGTACTACTGACTCCAGGGCTGGTGCTTTATTCACTGAGCCACCTAGCTGACCCCCTACCAATCTCTTTTTGCAAGGTTTTGAGTTTTGCAATTTTTTCCATCCCTCTCTTCCCTGCCACCCCACTGAAGGCAACCTGATATAATCCTTACATTTGTATCCATGTTATGCATAGATCAAAACTGAAGGTGTTGTGAAGAAAGAAGAAAGAAAACATTAGAGATAGTAAAATTACATAATAATGACAACTTTTAGAAATTGAAAATAATCAGCTTTGTTCTTCCTTTAAACTCCACAGTTCCTTCTCTAGATATGGATGGTATTTTCCATCACAGATGCCCTAAAATTATCCCTGATTATTATACTGATGGAGTGAGCAAGTCTGTCAAGGTTAATCATTACTCCATGTTGTTGCTGAAGTGTATACTGTTTTTTTGGGTCTACTCATGTCACTCAGCATCAATTCATGCAAGTCTTTTGTGAAATCCCATCCCTCATGATTTCTTATAGAACAATCATATTCTATCACATACATATATCACAATTTGTTCAGCCATTCCCCAATTGATGGAAATCCCCTCAATTTCCAGTTCTTTGTCACCTCAAATAGAACTGCTGTGAATAATTTTGCACATGTGGAATTTTTATCCTTTTTCATGATCTCTTCGGGATACAGACCCTGTAGTAGTGTTGCTGGACCAAAGGGCACACACAGTTTTATCTCCCTTTGGGCACAATTGCAAATTTCTTATAATATTTTCTCTTTGATTTGAGAGTTCTGAAATTTGTTTTCTAATATTCCTGGGAGTTTCATTTTAGGATTCTCTTTTGGGATGTGATGAGTGGATTCTTTAAATTTCTATTTTACCCTGTTCTTGAATTTCAGAATAGCTTTCCTTTTTAATTTATTGGAGGATTACATCTAAGTTCTTTTTTTTTAAATCAGGACTGTCAGACTTTTCAACAATTTTTATATTATCTTACCCACATTTTCTAGGTCTGTTGTTTCTCCATTAGTATATTTCTCATTGTCCTCTATTTTTTTTCATTATTTTGGTTTTCTTTTATTGTTTCTCTGATTGTGTGTGTATGTGTGTGTGTGTGTATGTTCTTATGAATTCAATGAGATTTCATTTGCTCAGTTATGATTTTTAAGAATTTTTCTTCAATTAATGTTTGAGCCTCTTTTCCTCCATTAGACCAATTTTTCTTTTAAGATATTCTTATTGGCTTTTTGGACTTCTTTTACTAATTGACTTGGTCAGGTATTTAAGGTATTATTTACTTTAGTATTTACTGTATCTCTTTTACTGTATCTGTTTTAACAGTCTGTTACCTCATTTTTCATCATTTTTTTTACATCGTTCCCATTTCCTTCTCTAATTTTTCCTCTATGTCTCTCACTTTATTTTTAAAGCGTTTTCAAACACTTCCATGATTTAAGACTAATTTATATCTTTTTGGAGGCTTTGGATGTAGAAAATATTATTTGTTGCCTTCTGAGTGTGTTTTGAATTGCTATCAACATAGTAACTTTTTATTGTAACTTTTTGCTTTTATTATTGTTTACTCATTTTCCCAGCTTATGTTTTGATTTCCAGCTCTATTAATGGAAGACTCTACTTCCAGGGTAGACAATGCATTTTTCCAAGTCTTGTTTCAGTGGTTTTGTACAGCCATTTTTTAGGAAACTGTTAAGTTTTTAGTACTTCCAAGACTATATGTTCTTTTGTGTTTAGTTCTCTTCTGTCCTGTGCTCTGGTCTATTAATGACCATAAGCACTTTCTTTCTGCCCTGAAATTAGAAGAAGGATCCTAGTTCCATTCTGGCCCCAAGGTCTGCAGTCTTAGAGTGCCTCCTCACCCAGCACAGATCTAGATGTAAATACGGACAAAGCAATAGAGACCTGCCTCAGGGTTAGCAAAGAGATACCCATAATCTCTTCCTGACTAGTTATTGGACCCCCTCACAGGCTGTGGGTTGAGAGCTTGAAAAGTTGTAGCAGCTCCTGCTTCTGCTGCTGCTGCTGCTGCTGATGGTGATGATGATGATTCAGTGGCTTTTCAGTTCGTTCCTAGTTTGCTGTTGCCATGGGGGAACAGATTTTCCTGAAGACATTTTAAGTGTTCTTGAGCTGGAAAATTGTCTTATTTCATTTTTTATGGGTTCTCCTCTTCTATAATTTTTTAGGGTAATTATTTAAGAGTATTTGGAGGGGTTTGTGATGAGAGTCCCTGTCTTTACCCTGTAATATCAGTGCACCTCCATTTTTTTAACAGAAAATTTTCTGCTATATTTCGTTAAACTTTATTTATTACAATATACTTTTAGTTAGTCACTTTCCTCTAACTTCAGATAATCTCACTCTGCTCCAAAAAACTACATTCCATTCCATTTTACATAATAAAATCTCCACTGATATACAAATATTAATCTCAATTGTAGAAAGAAAAAATGCATTTTAAGGACAAATGAAAAGACAGTTACTTCTCATATGCTTTAGGAATTATAGGCATGTAATCCTTAGGTTCAGAAGATTGGAAGGCAAACCAAAAACAATGAAAATTTTAGTTCTTAGATTGCTTCCATTAATGTTCATAGTTCAACCAAATTTTAATTAAATTGGTAAAGGTTCATATCCTAATGTTGAATAGAGAGAGCATATCTGTTTGTTTTAGTCTATGTAATGAAAATTTTAAGGTTATTAGTTAAAGCATCTAAGTTCCTCCTATTTGAAAAGGTAAAGGTGCTTTGTTCGCTGTCTTTCAGTAAAAGGAAAAAGAAAATGATATAATTAAAACTTTCTTAATGTGTAAGCATTTTTTATGGATTTCCTCAAGTCACTTTTTCTGAGCTATGGTATTTGCTAGTTACACATTGAGACAAAGAAGAACTCTTAAAAGTATAAAATTGGCACAGGGAAATTGAGAGTATAACTTTTCAATAAGAAAAGGGGGGGGAGGGGAAGAGGTAAAGACTTGAAATCCAAAACAATGGGAATTCTCCAGGACTCCCCCTCAACTAGTCAATGTAGGTTTGAAGGTTACTATTTCCGGCTATTTGGCTAAACTTCAACTCAATTTGAGCCCCGATCAGTGATTTGAAACTGACCCACACAGATGGTCAGCCATGTGGTGTCCAAGTGCATACTAATTAGAAGATCCCCTTACTCCATACAGCAATAGATCAGAGGTTCAAAGGGGGTACTAACTGCAAAAGAACAAAATACAGAAGGAATGAGAGATGTGCCAAACAATCCCAAGTCACTTTGCATATTGGTTCTCAACTCACTTGTTCTTTCTTGCCTCTGGGGAATCTGGGTGTTATATGTCATCTTTACATGCCTGAAAGAAAATGATCAAGGGAAAAATTCAGTGTATGTTGGATAATGCTCTAAAGACATTTTTAGGTTTAGGTAACACAAGATATTTTTTCTTCCTGTTGTTTTTTTCTGATTGTAGAACTAAAGTTAACATTCAATGAAATATTTTTATAGATTGATTGTGGTTCCTTTTTAACCTCACTCTTTTCTTGTACTACTGTATGATGAAGGAGGTAAACCTGAGGGTTCTAAAGCATACAGAGAGTGAAAAAACTATAGATTCTAATCAAGCTTCAGAAATAAATGATTTTGGATTATCTATCTGTTTTGGTCTAGTTCAGGGATGGGAGTGAGGAACATGAATAGGCTAGAAGGTCAGTCAGTACGGGAAACAAAGATAAGGGGGAGGCCAAATACATATTGCCTATGTCTATATCAAAGTTGGTGGCAATAACATGCTTTTCAGCACTATTTTGATATTTCCCTATTCCCCTAAATCCCCTCTCTTTTTTAAAGGAAATAGCATGATACAGAATAAAGAGCAGCATTCTCTTTGAAGGCAGAAGATTTTGGTTCAAGTTCTGTTTCTGATACTTATTTTTAATATTATTTTATTTTTTCCCTATAATTACACATCAATAAAATTTTAGCATTCATTTTTGCAATATTTTGAGTTACATATTTTCTCCCTCCCTCCCCTATTCTGACAATAGTAGGCAGTTTGATTTAGTTTATATGTATGCTATTATGCAAGAATTATTTCCATATGCATTTCAGTTATGGAAGAAGAATCAGATCAAATAGAAAAAAAATAATCACAAGAAAGAAAAAAGTAATAGAAAAAAGTTTGCTTTGATTTTGATTCACAGTCCATCAGTTCTTTGTCTTGATATGCACAACATTTTCCTCCTTTTCCTTTGTACTTGTCTGAAATCACTGTGTTTCTGAGAAGAACTGGATCTATTCATGATTGATAATCACATAATATTACTAATGCTGTGCACATTGCTTTCCTGGTTCTGTTCATTTAACTTTGCATAAGTTCATATAAATCTTTCCAGACTTTTATGAAATCTGCCTGTTCATTATTTCTTATTGCATAATAGTATTCCATTACATCCATATTGTATAGCTTGTTCAGTCTTCCTCCAATTGATAAATATCTCCTTAAATTCCAGGATTTTACCACAACAAAAAGTACTACTATCAATATTTTTGCACAACTTTTTAAAAATCTTTTTAGGAAACAGATCAAAGGATATTCTTAATTTTTATAGACCTTTGAGTATAGTTTAAAATTCATTGGCAGAATGGTTAGATCCCTTCCCAACTTCACCAATTGTGCAATAGTGCATTAGTTCATAACCACCCAAGATGCACCAATTTTCCCACATTCTCTTCAAAATTTGTCAGTTCCTTGTTTGCCATATTAACCAATATGATTGTCTTCAGGTGATAATACAGAGTAGTTTTATTTTGCATTTCTCTAATCAAACCTGATTTGGAGCAATTCATATATCTAGAGATAGTTGATTCCTTCATTAGAAAACTTACTGTTCATATCCTTTGACCATTTCCCAACTAGGCTTTTATTCTTATAAATTCAATGTAGTTTTCTATATATTTGAGAAATAAGACTTTTATCAGAGAATCCTGCTGAAAAGATTGTTTCCTAATTTTCTGTTTTTCTTCTAATCTTGGTGGTATTAATTTTCTTTGAGTAAAATCCTTTTAATTTAATATAAACAAAATTATCCATTTTATACTTTGTAATCATCTCTATCTATTGTTTGGTTTTAAATTCTTCCCTTCCCCATAGATCTGACAGGTAGTCTATTCCTTGTTCTTCTAATTTGCTTATGGTTCCATTATGTCTTAGATTCCATGCTCATTTTGAACTTTTCTCAGTATACAGTGTGAGCTGTCGATCTCTATCTAATGGTTATTCTATTTTTTTCCATGTAGTTTTTGTCCTTTAAGCTGGTGTCTTTAGGTTTATTAAGCATTAGGTTAATATGATCACTAATTACTGTACGTAGTATAAACTAATCTATTACATTGATGCACTCCTCTATTTATTAGTCAGTACCAGATAGTTTTGGTGATTACTGCTTTAATAATAACATTTGAAATCTGATGTTGCTAGACCATCTTTGCTTGTAATTTTTTTAAATCCCTTGATATTTTTCTGATTTTTATTATTTACATAAACTCAGGCAAGATATTTAACCTTATGGGTCTCAGATTCCTCATCTCTAAAATGAAGGAGTTGTATTTGGTGACATCTAAGCTATCACTAACTCTAGGTCTATGATACTAGTTTTCATTGAGAAGATCAATAAGCTCTTAGACCTAATCAAAAGCAATAGGACATTATATAGCTTAATATGTGAGGCACATGAAACTAGTCAATAGCAAAATGTTTGGTAACAATTTTCTGATGTTCCATGCAGTTTCTTCTTTTGGACAGTTCCTAATTTTGTGATTTAATTTTCATAATCTTGTTCTGTGAGGATATATACATATATATATATATATATAATTGTAAATAATATTGAATAACCAAATCAATAACACCAAGTGAGTATTTTGTTTTCCAGCACAGGAATAAAAAAAGAGACCATGTCTAAAAATGCAGTCAAAACAACACCTCCATAATTTCATAAGCTTTATAAACCTGTCAGTAGACTTAGGAGTCTAGAGTTTTCTCTTTTTCATCACCTTCCATAGTTTCTCTTCCAAAGAGCATTTCCACTGTATTTTATTCAACTATCATCCATATGTAAATTACTCTTGTCAAAATTATGTACATGAATGACATTATTTACTTGATGTCATAGTCTGAGGAACAAAGGACAAAAGCAACAAATTTCTCTTGCACATCCTTGCTTGATGCTATAATTTTATTTTTTCCTCTCAAACCAATATCTCTCACTATATAAAGACATCGGTTAGAATTCTTGACAATGGCTCAAGCTAAATGTAAAAAGTCAAACATTTTTCACTTATCTCACAAACTCATTTCCCTCACTCATCACCTACAGGATTCTCTTGACTATTCCTCAAAGTTCAGATCACTGAATGGTTTGTCAGTTCTTTCTCTAGCTCATTTTATAGATGAGGAGACTAAGGAAAATAGGGTTAAGTGACTTTCCCAGGATCACACAGATAGTATTTGAGGTCAAATTTGAGTCAAGTCCTTCTGAACTTCTGGACTGCACCACTTCTCTTTATTGTTCTCTTCCCATCCTCCCCCCCCCCACATACACAAATACACACACATACATACACACAACAAATACTTTAACATTTGCAAAATGCTGAGCACAAAATCTTTCATTTCATCATTTTAACAATCCTATAAGATGCTATTATTATTATTATTATTATTCCTATTTTACTCGTGAAAATTCTGAGGTTACTGAAGGAAATTAAATGATTTGTACAGGATCAAAGAATTAGTAAGTGTCTGATGAGATATGAAATACTTCTTTTTTAGGTTTTTCAAGGCAAATGGGGTTAAGTGGCTTGCCCAAGGCCACACAGCTAGGTAATTATTAAGGGTCTGAGACTGCATTTGAATCCAGGTACTCCTGACTCCAAGGCTGGTGCTTTATCCACTGCACCACCTAGCCACCCCTGAAATTCTTCTTAACTATATTGGTCCAATTAGCTGCCTCTATATATACTTTACCTGTTGAATAATGATTTATTGAAAATAGCAGATTTAGATGAATTTCTCCTAAGTTCCTTCTAGATATAAATCTGTAATACTATGCTCCTATAACTTTTAAATGACACAATTTCATAGCAAAGTCAAATGGCATAATGAATTTCCCAAAGAAATCATGAGTAAAATTTCACTACTGCTAATCCTCTTTATCCATAGTTTGAGCAACTAATACCAACTATGTTATCAACAGAAATATTGGCCTGAAGTCCTAGTCCTCATTATGCATCCTAATACTTCACTCACAATTCTATTGGGCTTAAAACATTTCTTCTCACCTTTCTGAGTAACATTCATCCAGAGTTTCCTGATCCATTAGCTAACAGTCAAGAGATAGATGCTTCTCTGGTGCCCCCCTTTACCCTGTAATGCTCTTTCCAACCCTGTATAAGACATAGAATTTCTTATTTGAATATCATTCTCTTATTGATTCCTTCTTTTTATGCTAATTGCTTCTACAACCCTTCCCAGTCTTCAAAGTTCAGCTCAAATGTTGTTCCCTCATAAAACCTTTTGAGTCATCACAACTAATAGTGCAGTGTGCAAGCTTAACTAACCAATATCCTGTTAGTTAAGTTTAATCTTAGAATGAAATGAGACACTTGCAAGTCATTCAGCAGTTAATGAAAGGAGGTTCACTTAGCCATGCCATTGAAAGGATATTAAAAAATATTTAGATTAGATAGATATTGTCACTTTACCCCATATTGAAACTTATTTGGTCAACAGTGCAGTATATGATGACTCCAATGGTCCCAGAACATCAATCAAATCTGAAAGCACCTGACCTCATATGAATTTTTTTTATGTTTTTAGCTGACCATAAAGCACATATAGATAGAAACTATCAAGAAGCTTTACAACTAGTTCTTCCATATTGAAGATGACCCACCAAATGATTGAATGATTGAAGGTGTGAGTTGCAAAATTATGTTTATTGTAGTGAATCATGCTTCCTTTGCTCTACTTCAATTCTACCTTCCTCATAGAGTGCAGCACCCTCATTGATGAGGGGAAGCCATGTTGGGTGGTCCTGTGTCAGTGTCTCTCAGTGTCTTCAAGATGTCTCATTAATGCTTCTTCTGACCCCCTTGTAAATACTTGCCCTGTGTGAGTTTTCCATAAAGTAGGGTTTTTTGGCAAATGTACCTCTGGCACTCTAACAACATGTTCAGCCCACTATTGTTGCACTCAGTAGTAATGCTGGAATGCCAAGCAGTTAAGCTTGAGAAAGTACCTGAATGTCTGGTATCTTCTCCTTCCAAGTGATCTTCAGCATCTTCCTAAGACAATTTAAATGGAAGCAATTCAGTTTCCTAACATGACACTGGTAGACTGTCCAGTTTTCACAGCCATATAGCAATGAAGTCAACACAAAGGCTCTGTAGATCTTCAGTTTGGTAGTCAGTCTAATACCCCTTCTCTCTCATACTTTCTTTCAGAGCTTCACTTTCTTTAGGAGCTATATCTGACAATGTGTCAACATCATTGTCAATATGTGCCTTCTTGGAAAGGACACTGTCAAGGTCAGTTAACTTGACCACAGTACTCAAAACTTCTCCATTTGCTGTAATTGATGCATGTGGATGGAATGGCGTTAATTGTTAGACCAAAATTAGCACAAGCAGTAGAGAATTGATTCATATTTAGTTGTATCTCAGTTTGAGAGGCTGCATTGAGGGCACAATTATCTGCAAATAGAAGACCATTACTCCCTCCTCTTTGTCTTGGCCTCTAGCCTTTTCAAGTTAAAGAATTTGCCATCAGTGCAGTGGCTGATGTTGAGGCCATGTTCATCTGCAATGAAGGTGTTTAATAACATGGCTGAAAACATCACGCTAAAAATTATGAGAGCAAGGACACATCTTGTTTTACTTCATTGATGATTGGGAAATCCAAGAAGCATAGTCCACTAAACAGAACCTGAGCATGCATGCCATCATTAAATGATGTACAATACTGATGAACTTCTCCAAGGAACCAAATTTTGACATAATTTTCCATAAACCCTTGGACTGATGGTATCAAAGGTCTTAGTCAGATCTGCAAATGTTGTAGACAGACCTACATTCTGCTCTTGGTATTTTTCCTGGAGTTGTCAGGCAGCAAACATCATATTGACTGTTCCTCTACCCTTTCTGAAGCCACACTAGCTCTCAGAGAGTTACCATCTTCAGGTAAAGAATCAGTCTGTTGAGAAGGACTCTAGCAAGAATCTTACCAGCAATGAGTAAAAAGAGAAATATTCCTTTGATTGTCATATGACTATCTAATCCCTTTACCTTTATAGAAATGGAAAGTGGAGACATCCTTGAATTCTCTTCTTGCTATATAATCTGGAAAATTGCAGTTAGTTTTTGGATGAAAAATGCACCCCCTACCTTGTAGATCTCAGTTGGAATAGAATCAGCACCAGATGCCTTACCACTTGAAAGAAACCTAATGGCATTCAAAATCTCTGTTTCAGCTAGGGACTGATTGACCTCAACTTGAGGTAAGTGGTCAATGACTTCTGCACTGATGAATAATAGTGTGTTAAGAACACTACAGAAGTGTTCAGTCCATCTGTCTAGGATCATGTCCCTATGGTAAATCAATGTAGACCCATCAGCACTGAGTAGTTGAGATAGCACTATAAATAGGCCCTTAATTAGTGTTTGGAGCATCATAAAAGCATTATTGGATTATTGTTATTTGCATAAAATTGAATTTCATCTGCCTTCTTACTGAGTCAAGAGTTCTGCATCTCTCCAAGCTTCACTTGGAATCTGCTTTTGATGTAATAAAATGCTGCTTTCTTAGAAATGGATGAACTACACTGCTGGTAAACTCTGTGGAGTTCTCATTTTTCATTTAGCAGCTTCTGTATTTTCCCATCATTTTTTATCAAATCAGTCTTGGTGTTTGCAAATGTTCTGGTCCAGATGAGCAAATGCAGTGCTGTCCACCAGATCTCTGAATGCTGTTTAAGATAAACTCACTTGCATTTGCCAGAATTGTTCTAATGCAGGACTTGATTGATAGGAAACAGGACTGTTAGAGATTGACTGCCATGGGGAGTCTTTCAAATGGCCTCAAATGGTTTTGATTTCTCCAGTATTAGCCAGGCACCTCAACACAAACAATTCCAGTGACAACCTTCTTAGATTTAAGAGAAAAACCCACCTAAACTATGTGTATAGGAAAATATTTGCCCTTCATTCTCAAAGAAGACCATGACATCAGAGAAGTATGCTATGACATGCATGTGAATTAAATTTGAGTGAGCGAGGAGGTGCTGTGTTAGATGGTAGTCCTATCCCAGGAAGTGGCATCTCTCTTCTAAGAACTCCTACATAAAAGATGTGTGATATAACAAGAAAAGAACTAAACTGAAATCCACAGATCAGGGTTCAATTCAACTTGAACACCAAACTTATGATTAATGTTAAATGCAATTTTCAACAGTACATTTCCTGCTTTAAACATTCTTCTAATTTTCTAATGAACACAAATTCTTTAGTGTGACATTAAGAGAATTGAATAATACTAAAGGAAAAATAGACATCAAGTCATTTGCTCATCTTCTTAACTTTCACAAAAATATTTTTGCATTAGAAAATTAGAGCACCCAAATAGACAATCTGCTAAAGTATTTCACTCTCCAGAAATTTGTAGAGCAAGTAAGCTAGTGCTTAATAACTTTGAGATCCTCCTTTTCATATCTTCCCTATCTTCAGTCCTTCTATTTAAGATATTAAAAATGCCAATACCAAATGTAAAGTTTCAAATAGCTGACTTGAAATATTTCTGTTAATAGCAGTTTTATTTCTCTATTAATTAACAAAAATATGTTTTAGAAATAAACATTTAAAATTTTTATTTATTTAAGGCAATGCAGTAAAGAGTGACTTGTCCAATGTCACACAGCTAGGCAATTATTAAGTGTCTGAGGTTGGATTTGAACTCAGGTCCCTCTGACTCCAGGGCCGATGCTCTATCCTAGCTGCCCCCTAAACAAATTTTAATAGTATCAATTGCTTATAAATTCAAAATAGTTCCCTTAACTTAGGTATCTTATAGCAAATTGCAGGTACTATCTGATATACATTGTGACTAATGTTTTAATCTAAATGTTAACATGTATCTTTTTAAACAAAATCCTGATTAAGTCAATTTTATATCTTAAATTCTATATATTATAGATCTAGGCCTGTGGAGGGGGGAAAAAGTCATTTCCTCTTTTGGAATACCAGGAATGTTAATTCTATTCAAATTGATTTATCAAATGTTTATATTTAAGGAAGTATTGTTCTAACTGCTAGTGATAAGAAAAGGAATATTGAAATCCCTGTCCACAAGGAATTTACATTTCTATTAAGGAGTTGGTTAGCCTGATAACCTAAACTCTAGGTTTGGAGTCAGGAAAATCTGTGTTCAGATCAAACTTCAGAGGCTTTCTAGCTGTGTGATACTGAGTGAATCACTTAACTTCTGCCTACTTCAGTTTCCTCATTTATATTCTTTTTATATAAGAAATAATATAAAAAGAATGTAAATGAAAAGGTGCCTAGTTTTTCACTCATATCATGAAATCTATTCTGAGGTCCAAAGATGGCAGAGTCTATGAAATAGAGGACAATTGTAGCCATGCAACACAAAGTTGAGCCAGAGAAGCTAGCAACTTTTGACATTGTCCATATTCCCCATGAGATCTGCACTGGATTCATTGCTCTAGGCTTGCCAGTCTCCTCAGTAGGGGAAATTGGACTTAAGATTCTAGTTTTACTCTCATCTTAAATCCTAACGAATAATCAATTTTTTCCTCTAGTTTTAGGAATCCTCTCTAACATTGACAAAAATTTCAACATCCAGAGTGAAAATTAAAAAAAAAATCAAGCATAAAATGGGCAGTTTTATTTTCAAATGGAAAGGACAATTGTTAATCAACAACGAATCATTAAAATCAGTTTGAAAAGCTTAGGTGGGACATTTGTAATAAAATCTATTTTACATTTAGTCTCCACTGAATACAACTTCATCAAAACCCACTGAACTGTTTTCTTTTTAGTGCTTTTTTTTCTTTTTTCTTTTTTGCAAAGCAATGGGGTTAAATGGCTTGTCCAGGGCCACAAAGCTAGGTAATTATTAAGTGTCTGAGGTCACATTTGAACTCAGATACTCCTGACTCCAGGGCCAGTGCTCTATCCCCTGCACCACCTAGCCTTCCCCTTTAGTGCTCTCTTTATGAGTTACTTCTTTCCTCTTAGGTAATTGTCTTCTGCTTCTGCCACTGCCACTGCCAATATTGTCTCTCAAGTGACTAGAAAGGGTGAGAGAATGGGGAAGAGTAATGAAGCAGACTGGAGAAAGCAGAAGTTCCTAGATCATAAAGAAAAAAGAGATTAAAAAAAGTCAGCCTCATTCATTGCCTGTTGAGACAATGGCTCAAGGGCCAAGGGAAAGGGGAAGAGGTGCTATATAAGCTTCTCCTTGATGGGATTTCAACAGAGGTAGGATGCTCCTGAAATTCAAAGATGTCTTGCACTTCTACCCAATACTTGCACTTCCACCTTTAGAGCTTCATCCCTTAGGACAGTCTTTGATGTCTATTAAAATGCAAATTCTACTGGGAAAAAAACAACTTTTAATTGTTATTAGTCATTCATACCATAACTTGAGTAAAAAACTGCAAAAATATTAGAGAATAGGGTAGCTAGAAGGAGCAAGGAGCATGGAATGGAAATATTTAGTTTTTGAAAGACAAAATATAATTTTTGCCTAAGGAAAACCAGTACTCTTTTTTAAGGGAAGGCTATAGCTATTTACTAAGCTTTGTAGTTTTTTAATAGCAAGTAACAATCCCATGACCAGGCAACTTTAAAAAAAAAAAAAAGTTTTGCTAGTTTTCTGTCCCCTCTACAAAGCACCAAGGCACACAATCTCCCTTCATTAAATAATACAATTTGATGAGGTAGAATTTACTACCATGTAGAAAAATTTTCAACTGAATTTTGAGCAAGCACTTGTTTGAATCAAAGGTCTCCTGCTATTCAAGTTGTGATCCTGTCAGAATTTGCCTCAGAACACAGGTGAAAATCATATTCTTGCTCTCTCTCTCTCTCTCTCTCTCTCTCTCTCTCTCAAAATAATTGATTCGTTCTGAAGTGCACATCCAATTCATGATTTCATATTCATTTTCATAGCAATTAGCCAGTGAGAAAAGAAAATTTAAAAAAAGAAATGAGCATTTTTGGGGAAATATGTATTTATTTTTAACAATGGTTTGTAAAATACAAACTGTTCTGTTTTAGGAAGCTTTGTGGCAAATCACACAATATGATAAATTTTTCATAAAAATGAAACCATATTGTTTGCAAACTTGCTGACACCTTGTTCTACTTCCTGATGCCTATATTCTTTAGAGTAAGTAATGAAATTTTACCAGTTACAGAGGAAAAAAACTTCTAATTTGAGGAAGCTGCCAATAAGATTTATCAAGTGACTGTATAATAAAATTAGCATTAATATAAAATGGAAGTTGCTAATATCTAGAATTGTTAGTAATCATTCTGATGAAGGCATGACAGGTGGCTTCAAATCAATTTTTTAAAAATAAATTCAATTGAGTGGGGGGGGAAGGAAACTTGGAAAAAATCTGAGATTTCAGGACAAAAGATCCTATCTTGAGAGAATGAAGAATTAGGCTCCATGACTCAGTATTAAGTTGCTTTGAGGGGAAAAGGAAGATTGAGCTGAAGAGTAGCTACTATGAGGAGAAAGTGTAATTATTTTTGCTACCTATAATCTTGAGATCACTTTTTTCCTGCCTGCGAAAAGATTACTGGAGCTATAAACAACCTCTAAATTTCATCACTCCTGTGAAAAATTCCATTGGCTTCATTTTAGTTATATATACATTAATATAGAATTTCTAATAATTTAGAAATATTCCTCTTATTTTTTATCAGAATTTTTTCTTACATTGGTGTGAGGAATTCCTTCCAATGATGCAAATAATAGGATCATTGATTTAGAGACATAAGGGATCTTTGAAGTAATTTAATCCAATACTTTCAGTTTACAGTTGCAGAAACTAAGACCCAGGGAATCATGGTCCCAGAGGAAAACAGGATAGATGGAATTTGAACTCTGATCTTTTGACCCTGCTTCTTTATTTGTTGTCTCTAAATTAATCTATGATTTTAAGTCTTAGGGAAATACCTGGAATACTTAAATGTTAAGTGATTTGACTATTGTGACATAGCAAATGTGTGCCAGAAGTAGGACTTGACTTTAAATGTTCTGATTCTAGGGATAACTTTACCAACTCTGTGATACAGCCTTTTAATTTGAACCTCTGATATTTAGGAAAATAGATAGGAATTTGATTCTAAGTCTTCCTGTATCAAGGACTGGTCAACACATCTAATTACTAGAACATTTTGTCTATCTTAAAATCAAGCAACAATTAAAGTAAAAATAATAACCATCTCCCTTGCTAATTATTTTTGATCCTTTGTGTTCCCTAGCATCAACATGTTTCAAAGGACCAAGATCAGATTTCAGTGATCCCACTAACTACTTGTGTGACCTTGGGCAAGTCATTTAACCTAAACTTTTTATTTCACTTTCCTCATTTGTAAAACAAGTATCTAGACTAAATCATTTTAAAAATTCTCTTCTACTCTTAATCTATGATCTTAAGAAATAAACAGAATTCTTACATTAACATAAATACTCTGAATTTGTAGACACATGTAGCAATGGCTTCTAGAAAAGGTTTGAAAATGGAGGAAAAATTCCCTTTTGCCAGAAAAATAAACAAAAATACTGGATTTGTCAGATAGATAGTAAAACAATTAAAGAATCAAATCAGAAGGAAAGAATGTCTGTTCAAAACTGACCTCAGGCACTTATTGACTTGACTTTGTGCCCCTGATAAAAAGCAATTAACCCATTTGATTCAGATTTTTCATCTATAAAATGGAGATAATAAAAACACCTACCTCCCAGAGTTGTTGGGAAATTCAAATGAAAAATTTTAAAGCAATGTTCAAATCTAAAAATATTATATAACAGCTAATATTATGATTATGATTTTTTGAAAAACAGTTACCTTTCTGACAAGCAGCAAAAATCTTAAAACAGTTTTATTAGGCTTAGAGATGGACAAATCTAATTTTTCTGGATAAGAAATTTCAAAGGAAGAATGCAAATTTCCCTCTAGGAATGTCAAAATTGCCAGACCTATACTTTTCATTCATCTGTATCTATGAATATTTATATTTCATTTATATTATTGTCCTGAGTAGGATACATGGATTTGCATAACATTTTATATATATATATATATATATATATATATATATATATATATATATATATATATATATTTGCAATGACATTGTAAGGTTGATGCTACATTTAAGAAAGCAGTAGATTGTATATTTAGTCAAGTGGTAGGGATTAAATCATTGTGCTTTTTTTTAAAACACTGAATAAAAACTACTATGTAACCGACAAAAATATTCCTTTCTAGATAAATTGCTATTAAACATGACAAATTGAAAATAGAGAATGAAAAAAAAACTGCAGGAAATATTTTCAGGATTTTATTTTTCCTCAATAACATGTAAGAACAATTTTTAACTTTCACTTTTAAAATATTGAGTCCCAAATTCTTTCCCTCCTCTCTCCCCCATCCCTTATCACCTGCATTAAGAAGGCAAATAATTTGATAAAGCTTAAACAAGTGTAATTGTGGAAAACATATAACCATATCTGTCAAGTTATAAAAGAAAACAGAGAAAAAGAAGAGGAAAATATTATGCTTTGATCTGTATTTAGATTTCTTCAAGGTTTCTCTGTATATTCAATATCAATTTTCATCATAAGATGTCAATTAAGAATACTTAAGTCAACCACAGTTGATCATTGTACAGTATTGCTTTTACTGGGTACTATTTTCTCTTGCTTCTACTCACTTAATTTTCATCAGTTTATGTTGTTTTTCTGTGAGAATCCTGCTCATTATTTCTTATAGTATAAATGCTTCATCATAATGTTATACCAAAACCATGCCTATTTAATAAGCATCCCATTCACCCCCAGTTCTTTGTCATAGGAAAGAGTTGCTATAAATATGTTTATGTTTTGTATATATATATATTGGCCCTTCTGTTTTTATAAAATATTTTTTGGAATACAGTCAAAATAGTAATATTGCCAAATCAAAGAGATGTATGGTTTTATAACACTGCAAACTGCTCTCCAAAATGGTCTAATTATTTCAATACTCAACTAAAAAAGGTTTAGTGTCCTAATTTCCCCTACATCTTCTCCTACATTTGTTATTTTTCTTTTCTCTGTACTATTAAGCAATCAACTAGCAGTGAAATGCTTTGTCACAATTGTTTTAATTTGTAATTTTCTAATCAACAGTGATTTATATAAATAGGATTATTTCATTTAAAAGTATATCTTTTTGTTTATAAATAGGAGAATGGCTTTTATTTTTATAAATTTGATTCTGTTCTTTATGTTCAAAAACTGAGACCTTTATTCAAGAAATTTGCTTCAAGAATTTTTTTCACAGTTATTATTGCCAACTGCATTTCCCTCCATTTTATTTTCCTCTATTTGTTCTATTCTCTCTCTCCTTTCACACTCAAAAATGTTTTTTTTCCTTCTGACTGCCCTCCTCCCCCAATTTTCCCCCTCTACTCTATCAACATACTCTTTCTCTTATCCTTTCCCCTTCCTACTTTCCTATAGGGTATGATAGATATTGATATCCAATTGATTATGAATATTATTTTTTTCCTTGGAACAATTTCAATGAGAGTAAGCTAAAAATATTCCCTTCCAACTCACCCATCTTCCCGTCCACTGTATAAGCTCTTTCTTGTCTCTTTTTACATGAGCTAATTTATTGAATTTAAATTTCCCTTTCCATTGCTCTGTCTTTTCATCAGAAATGTTTGAAAGTCCTCTAGTTCACTAAACAACTATTTTTACCCTAAAGGATTATTTTCTGTTTTGCTGGATAGTAGATTCTTGGTAATAACCCTGGCTATTTTTCCCTCTGGAATAACACATTCCAAGTCCTCCAGACTTTTAGTGTAGACATGTTTAAATCTTGTATTAGCATGATTGTGGCTCCATGAAACTTGAGTTGTTCCTTTCTAGCTTCTCTCAGTTTTCTGGTATTTGGATGGAATACTCCTGATAGTTTTGATTTTGGTATCTCTTCTTGGTAGATGATCAATAGATTGTTCAATTTCTATTTTAGGCTCTTTTCTAGAATCTCAGGGCAGTTTTTCCTGATAATTTGTCAAAGATTGTGTCTAGATTTTTTTTTTTATTGATCATGACTTCCAGGTAGTCCACAAATTTTCAAATTATTTTTTGAATCTATTTTCCAGGTCAGTTGTTTTTGGAGTAAAATATTTCAAAATGTCTTCTTTTTATTCTTTTATTTTTAATTATTTCTTGATTTCTCATAAAGTCCTTATCTTCCATTTGTTTAATTCTAATTTTTAAGGAATTATTTTCTTCAGTTAACTTTTGCATCTCCTTTTCCATTTGGCCAATTCTACTTTTTAAGGAGTATTTTCTTCAGACATTTTTTGTGTTTTTTTTCCTATTTGACCTATTCTGCTTTTTAAGGCAATCTTCTTCTCACTGGGCTTTTTTAACCTCTTTACTAAATGACCTCTTCTATTTTTTTAAAGATATTATTTTCAGTAATTTTTATGTCTTTTTTTCCAAGCTGTTGACTCTTTTTTCATGACTTTTTTGCATCATTCTTCTTTCTCTCCCTCTCCTACATGACCTTTGAAATCCTTTTTGAACACTCCAATGGCCTGGGAACCATAGAAATTTTGACTTTGTTGTCTTCTGAGTATGTGTTTTGATATTGATTATTACCATCGTCTCTTTCTATGTAAGTATTTTTTTCCTGTTGTTTTATTTCTTTTTTGGTCATTTTTCCAGTCTTTATCTTGATATAACTTCCTACTAAAATGTGGCTCTGTACATCTCAAGTTTCAGGAGATTTGTTCTGCTGTTTTCAAAAATATTTATAAGGACTTATAAGTTTTCAATTCTTCCAAAGTGTTGTGATTTAAGAAGAGGTGTGTTTTTTACTCTCTTGATCTGTGGTCTTGCCTGTGAGTTGTCACAAGCTCTTTTGTTTTTACCCTGGAACTATGATTAAGTTCCCTAAACCACTGAATTACAAGTATTGATGTGTAGCATCTGCTTTGTTCTTCATACCTTGATTTTTGAGCAGAACTCTTTTAGAAAGCTGCATATCCAATTCAAGAGAATCTTTTTTTTTTAAATAGGTACATCATTCCTCAAATCCACCAAAAGGAGCGTCTGAAAGACTTCTTCATTTTTATTAAATCTCCTTTTCAGCTCGGACACCAATATTAAACTTATGGCATTAAAATCTCAAAAAGTATACTTCCTAAAATAATAATGAGGTCTTAACATAATGCATGAGCTTATTTGTTCCTCACTTTAGCTATTTTAGGTCAGTAATATTAGAATTACTGTTCCAACTTTATAAAAAAATATTTATTCATGATTGTGGCTTGATCACAAGCCCACAGCTAGTAAGTGTTGAAAAGAGGATGTGAACTCAACTATTCCTGATTCTAAGTATGATCCCTTTTCTACAAATTCACTCTGTTTTCTATAGTTATATTGATGGGATGTTGGTAGGAAATTTTCTAAGGGTATTTTTCCAAAGAAAAATAATCAAATAGAAAATCATACCATACATTCTGCATTCTGATATTCTCTCTCTCTCTCTCTCTCTCTCTCTCTCTCTCTCTCTCTGTCTCTCTCTCTCTCTCTCTCTCTCTCTCTCTCTCTCTCTCTCTCTCTCTCTCTTTCTCTCTCTCTCTCTCTCTGTCTCTCTCTCTCTCTCTCTCTCTCTCTCTCTCTATATATATATATATATATATACATATATGTATATATACACACATATATATATGTGTGTGTATGTAGATTTGTAACCATTTTCATATTTGAATAATATTTCATCTGTCAACAAAGGGCTTTGTAGTTTAACTGAATAATATGTATTTTTACTGAATTCCATCATTATATATTATGCATTTCAATTCTTGAATTTTTTTTAAACTGGAAGTTTGTAAGGAGCAACCAAAAGCAATTGATTTGGTTGTTAAAACTCCCCAGGGAAGGCCCCTTCTAAGAAAGTGTGATTTTTATATCTACAAAATGAAAATTTCCAGGGTTGAGAATATGAACTACAATCATCAGTGCAGCTCATTGAAGCAGCAATAATATGAGTTAGGACCAAGTTTTTTCATTCACTTGTATTCAAAAATGTTTTTAATAAACATTTTAAAATTTGTTAAATATAGTTTCTTAAAATTGAAGACAAACTAATATTCTAGATATTTCAAGTAGTTTGATATTTTCAAAGAGAATGGCATTTATTCCTTTGCCTGTAATCACTCAACTGGCCTTTTCCTTTAACAATAGAGGACAATTTAAAACTATATTCTCCTGAATTCTCTACTATATGGAGCTTTTACTGCCAATAATGCTGCCAAGCCATTCCTTGCATTTTCCTGCCTAGATTCAATGAGAAACAGGACAAATAAATTCTGGTTCCCTGGGTGATACTTTCCAACTACAAATTCTGGCTATATTCTTTTGGGACATGACCTGAATGATCCTACAGTCATACTAACCAAGGCATGTGAAAAAGATGTCATCTGTTTTCCTGTAATTCTCTAGTCTCTCTACTGCAGTAGTAATACTTGAATGAAAATAGGAAATTTTATTAAAATAAGAAAGACTTAATTAAATACTGAGGATGATAAATGAGATATAACCCCAACTTAGAAATAATTGAATTATTAGGAACACTAGTATTAAAAGATATTTTCATTTCCTCAGAATCATCAGTATTTTTTTAGAATAAAATAAGATTTTCCCCCACTTTGGTACTATAAAGATCACCCTAGTCTAGGTTAGATAGTGAGAAAGAGCTGTTGTCACTAGAAAAACAAAAATCAGTTTGTGACTCTTTTACTATTTTAATTTAATTTAATGTTGGTGATGCCTTTGAAAAATAGGTAAGATATCCAATTCTGGATCAGTTAATTCTAGGTATATATTTGTTATTCATTTCTGGAGGACCTGTGTTCTGGACTATTTATTCAATTGTAATTGAAGAAGGAGAATGGATTAATTTGCCCTTGAAAAAAATGCATTTATTATGACTCAAATTAACTTTCTTGAACAAAGACTAATATTTTTAATAGCACTTTTAGGTGATTTTGCAGTTACCATTCATGGAGTGTTTTAGCTTGTAAACACTAGAAGTTGAACATCAACCCAAGACAAATAAGACAATCATAATAAATATAAAGAAACTCTAACATATCACCATCTAAGAACCATGCAAGTAAAGCTAACATGTAAAAGATATCATTAGAGGAAACATGACCAGAAAAATGTCACCCAAAATGTGATGAAAGTGAAGGATAACTAATGGGCAGTTGAAAAATCCATTATTATTGATGGACTGTCAGGAGGAAAAAGAGGATGCTGCTTGCCCTTTTATCCTCTCTACCAATCAACTAGTTGAGTTTATCTCTTTGTCAGATTTATGTACACGAAGCACAAAAGATGCACAAGAAGAGAATGCAAGAATGGATCAAATGAAACAAAGTATGGTATAGATTGGTATTGGTCACCTGATAATCTGGACATTGAAATTTTCCAGCAATATTAAATTGTCCAGGAATGTTATTTCAAATAGAAGTACTGAGATCATGTTAAAATAAAGAGGAATAGGTTACAAAGCAAAAGGTATTTGAATTTTAGGCAGTTCTTTTTAGAATTATTATCTCATGTAATGATCTTATGAAATCTTATAAAATGTGTTTCTTTAAGTTATGACTGAAATAAATGAGTGGATTGAAATAGAAGTTTCTGTTATTTGGATCATTTTGTATTTATTGTGTTTTCTAAATAGCTTTTCCCAAAGACACTATTTTGAATTTAGGTATTATGTTTCTCTAGCAGTTAGAACAAAATATTAACAAAACTCAAAGTGAATTTTTAAATTCCATGGGGCATATTTCATTGACAAGAATACCAAATAAATTTAATTTAAAATTTACAGGTTCTTGCATTTATATTATGAAAAATGAAATCAGCTATTTAACTTGACTAGACTTGCAAAATTAATAATATAGTATACTCCCACCTTCATTAATTCCTCACTCTCTCCATGAAAAATAAATTATTTATCTTTCTTTCTTTACATTTGAATCAAGTAGGATAAATATTTTTAATGATGATTTTTGGAAAGAAAGAAGAACAGAAATAACCCATAAGGTGTGAAAAACTGAAATTTGCCCAGGTTAGAGGGAATACCTACATTGATGAGAATGTAGACTTAACTGATAGATCAACAAAGGATCTGAATTTATGTTTTGTTTTGTTTTTTGCAAGGCAAATGGGGTTAAGTGGCTTGCCCAAGACCACATAGTTAGGTAATTATTAAGTGTCTGAGATTGTATCTTAACTCAGGTACTCCTGACTCCAGGGCCAGTGCTCTATCCACTGTGCCACATAGCTGCTTCCAAAGGATCTGAATTTAAAGAAACATTAGTGAAAAATAGGACAGAGATTTCACTGCAAAAGGAGATGATGCACCAAATTAGGGTGCCAATTGCTAAGTGGAAAGAACATATTAGATCTGAGATATTTAGTGAAAATAGAAAAGACAAGATTTAATAACATTGTCTGTGATGAGTGAGAATGAAGAGTCTCAGACAATTAACCACTCTGAAGTACCTACTGTGTGCCAAGATACCATGTTAAGTATTAGGCATATAAATACAAAAAAGAGAAAAGCAATCTCTTCTCGCAAGGAACTTGCAATCTAATGAATTAAGGATAATACTTAGGGATATTATGAACAGAGAATAATACAATATTTGTAAAAGTGTCCTGAGAACATTATGATGCAATATATTACTATTGCTGAGAATGATGATTATTAATATTATATAATACAATTAAATAATTTAACAATATTTATTAGTAGTTATGGCATAAATATTAGTCAAAATAATTATCATACAATACTAGTAATAACTATTATATATGAATGGAATTTTCATTTTCCACAAGAAATGATGGCAAGGAATGGTGAGCAAGTAAATAAGTCAACTAAGTTTATTCTCTTCAATAATCTTCAATTCTCTGTGACTCAGATGGAGTTTTCTGGCAAAGATACCAGAATGGTTTGCTTTTTCCTTCTTCAACTCCCTTTACATATTAGAAAACTGAGATAATTGGAATTGAGTTCCCCAAAGTCACATAGTGTTTGAGACTAAAGTTAAACTCAGATCTTCATGACTCTAGGCCTAAAGTTCTATTCTCCACACCACCTAGTTCCTGATTCAGACAAATTTGTAATTAATTTCATAAATTGATGCAAAATAAAGTCGATAGAAACAGAATAATACCTCTAAAATTGTAAAGAACAGTAAATGTGAAAGATTTAATAACTTATACCAAATGGAATTGTTAATCCCAAATTCAGAATATTAATGAGAAGATATGCTTCCTGCCTTCTGACAAAGAAAAAAATGAACTAAATATGCAGAACAAGAATATATTTTCAGATAAGACCAATGTATGAATTTTTATTTTTCTTGTGAGTAGTTATTGGCATAAAGAGGGATGCTAATTTATTTACTTATATTTTCTAAAGTATGCAAGAGTTGAGAGGAAATAGAACATTAGTTATACAAAAAAGAAAAAAATGAGTGTGAATTAAACATTTAAAAATATAGTGAAGAGAATAAAAAAATTCAAATAGAGACATACAAACTGGACAGTTTTGAAAGAAACATAAACATGTCTGTGTATAAATGCACAATACAAAACAAGACATATGCAACAGAAAATCATAGTTTTTAATTATTTCTCTTTCATATAATTTTTTTATATAAGAGAAACTATTTGTTGATGTTTGTGAAATTGATAATAAGTAAAAATTTTAAAATAATTTCTATTCTCATTTCTCATTCTTAAATTTGCTTAATTCTTTGGTTTTCTATTTTGCAGTTGTCTTGGAGAATACATACATACATGCGTACACATATGCATGCGCGCACACACACAGACACACACACACACACACACACACACACACTTTTTTATTATGACCAACTTCCTAAGCATATTTGAACACTAAGTTTTGGTATTTCTTAATCAATAGGATTTTAAGTCATCCTTCCTGATAAGAGGTTAGCTTTCAATCCTTTTTCTTTAGGATCACCAAAGCTATTATACAATTTCCTTTAGGCCTTGCTACCTATTATCTCAAGCATTGTAAGAAATTTATTTCCTTGAAAAGAATGCTGATCATTTGAGATAGCTTCTTTGACCAGTCCAGGGGTTCCAGATTTTACCATTTTAAAGAATGGGATCAACTCAATTCATTCCCTGAATTGGACATTGGTAAGTAATCACAAAGTTGTAGAGGAATTGTTCTTCAGGATGCTATTGGAAGGAAATTGATGATGGGGAAAGATGGAGAGAATTGTGAATGTAACTGAAAGAAATTGGGTGGAAATGTAAATTGACTACCACCTACTCTTGAGATGTAAAATGACTAACATGGAAATGATATAGAGAACTATGAATTTAGCAGGAAACTAAATCTGTAATCTTCAAGGCTGCTAATCTTATCAAATTGGGTGGATATCCCCATTCTTGGTGTACCATTGATTCATTGTTTAATGTAAAATTTGTATCCTCCCTAATTCTGGGTCCAGTAGAGAAAGGCAACTTTTGCCCTCTGGATTGAGAGGCAAGACATAAAAACCTGGTTTGGACTCCTGCTCAGGGCTGCAATCTTCTCTGACCTGTTGGTACAGCCAATGCTGCTTGGCTGTTCCTTTCTCTCTCTCTCTCCCCCTCTCTCTCTCTACCTTTATCCCTTCCTATGTGTTGTAACTTCTTTTTAATAAATTTTTGTTTTGTTTCCATCTTGCTTTCTCTAGTCTGAATAATGATTCCTCACAGGCAGATCTGAACTCAAGTAGCCAGAGGCTAAAGAATGATGAGAATTCTTTTTCTTTATATCTCTTCTCCATTTTATTCTACTTCTTTCTTGTCTGAATGCCTTTTTCTATTCTGTATTAAGTGATTACAATCTTGCCCCCTAAGGCTTTAAATTCACAATAAATTCCCTTTCCTTCTTTTCTAGATTAGGAATTTTTTTGAATAATGGACCTCAAATCACAGCTTGGATGTTCCTGGGTCATTTTTGGGGGCTTAATTCCAGAGATTTGATGCCTAAAACTGAAACCCTAGGTAGGTTCTAGGCTGTGACTGAGCTCAGACTATTGAGAAAGCACCAAGTAAGCCTTGAAACAGCTGCACCTCTACTGGCTTAAGGAAATGTGATTGAGGTTTTAAAGCCTCAAGTCCTGTCCCCAGCAACAGCCATATGGGAATAAAGGGCTTCCCTAGGCCAGGGTGAAGGATGTAGTATTGAAGGAGGTCACCAAAAATGGAAGACTAATGAATTCATTTCTATCTATTTTTAAAATTATTTTCTGTTGAGTTCTTTCATTTATTATTCTCTTGTCATTTCTGAATTTATTGGATTTGGGTAACTTTCAACTGGCAGTATTTGATGGTGAAACTTTTCATTCTTCCATATTCTCAGGGTTTAACCACAGTTACTTCACTAGACCCAACTAGACCTAATCAGGAAGTGCTCTAGAGCTTCTCTGACATGTGCTCATCAAACTGTGCTTGAAGAGCTCCAGTGATTGAAACTTATTACGTCCCAAGGCTATTCTAGTTTTGAAATATATGAAATTCTTTATCTACAATAAACAGTAAAAAATGATATTGAATATAGAAAGATAGGAATTACTTTATAGAGATGATAAATCATTATAATATAAAAGCATATAATTTTGATGGAACAACTTATAGAAATTTCACAGGGAAGATCTAAATTCCAAACTGCTATGTTATCATTTCTTCTAATCCCTCTCAATATCCAAATATAAGCACTTGAGATCTTTGTTCTAGTGCTTCTTCTTCCAACTATAACTTTCACCCCATTCTTATCTCTAGTTGCCTCTTGTACTATGATCAGAGTGCATAAAATAATAATAATAATAATAATAATAATAACAATAAAAATAATAATAATATTAGTTAACATTTTTTAGTGACTACTCTATTCCAGACACTATACTAAATACTTTAGCAATATTATCTCATTTTCAATTTCACCAAACCCTAGGGGGAACCCTACTATCTTCATTTTATAGATGAAGAAACTGAGGTAAACAGAAGTTAAATGGCTTGTTCCAGGTAACAAAGTTAGCAAGTGTCTGAAATTAGATTTGAACTCAGGTCTTCCTGATTCCAGAGTTCTATTCATTTACATATTTATTTGACTTGACATGATTAGATTTTGGAAGACAAAAATCAATAAGCTATTAAATATGCTTTTTTTTCTTCACACATTGTTCCCTAATGATGTTTCCCCTTCATTTTTGAAGATCATGACATCACGGTGGTGATGCCTTGACAAGCACATGAATTGGATTTGAATGAGGGGAGCTGTGCTAAATTACCAACCTGACATTCTCTTCCAGAATCATCTGAATCCAATGGCCAGATATGAATCAGGATAATTGGAGATGGCCCTGGATGTGAAGCAATCAGGGTTAGTGATTAGCTCAAGTTCACACAACCAGTAAGGTCTGAGACTGGATTTTGAACTCCCATCCTTCTGCTTCCAAGGCCAGGGCTCTATCCACTGCATCACCTAGCTGCTCATTAACATTGTCCCCTATGTGAGTATGAGCTTTCTTTATTTCTCTTCTCTAAGTTTGCCAGTTAAAATTTCATTTTTCCCTTGGCCCATGATATTCTATCATGGCTTTCCCTCAACTTCCTTAATCATCTCTCTGAGTGGAATCCTTTCAATTACTACTTCTCACTTTGGATAAAAAATTTAATAAATCTCACAAATACTTTAAATTACAGAATCATTCATTCATTTATTCAGCACATTTTAGTTAAGCCTCTGGGTGTGCTAGAGCCAGTTTTTACCTGCTTGAGATAAATTGTCAAATTTTTAATGTGAACATTTACACCTCAGAAATCAGCAAACATTCCAAATCAGTGCTTGATTTATTATTTTGTTGACTGTCTACACTAGAGAGAATGATGGAGAAAATGTTAATGCAGATTAAATTTATGCGTGACATATGCAATTTGTTTTTTGTAGTGTTGGTTGCTAAATATTTACCAGCACCTAGGTTTATAGCCCCTCCCCCAGGGGAGGCATAGTGTGCCAGAACTATAGTTTTCTTTTGACATCCAACCTGATTGACCCCAAGTTCTCTGATGCAGCTTTCTGGTTTGGAGGCATAAAATGTGCCTACTGCATTGGGCCATGGCCTTTCGGACTTGGTGGGTATTCAGATTGGCTTAGTCACTATATTGTACCTTGAATAATTCTTCCAGGGGGAAGCAGAGGTAGTCTACTCCAGAGAAGCTGAGTGCCACCATAATCTTGTTGAATATTCCTCCTGTGTTATGATACAGTAACCCTACTCCTATGTTAAATTTTCAGTAATTTGCAAGTGTTAAATCCCATTATCCAACCTGAACTTAGACAATATTAACTTTAGCACCATCCTTACAAAGATATAAATGATACATTCATGGTCTCTGTCCTCTAAGAACTTAAAATCTAACAGGATAAAAATTCATGGAGTTATAAAACAAATTATAATATGCATAAGAATATAAAGGACTGAGATCAAAAGAACAAGAAATTGCTTTTAGATGAAAGCATCAAAGAAGACTATATGGCAGAAACTTTGATACCAGATGGATAAAATGTTAACATGATCAGGGGGAATTCTAGCACAGGGAATGTCGAGGCAATGGTGGAAGTCATCTTAAATCTTCAGGAGAAAATTAATGTTTGGTTACTTTTGACTGAATCATAGGCTATGAAAGTTAGAAAAGTCTTTCAATGTAAGTTGGCTACATAATGTGGAAGACAGTTAAGTAGCTTGGTAATTGATATGAAATAGTGAATTTCATTTAATGAAGTTTTTATTATTTGCATCAGAAAGGTCAAATTGGAAATTTGGGTGGATAAAATGAAAGGGGGATCAGGAAAGAAAACTGAAAATAAATATTTATTACAAGGAAACTCTCATCCTCTGAGGGAGAGGTAATAAACATCTGGTCAGAGAAATGAGAAATGACAAGGAGAGGACCAATATGGTAGATATTGAGGAAGCAAAATAAATAAGACTTAGTGAAGCTGTCCTGACAATTTTCATGTTATAGATATCTGGGAGACCAGTAGGTTCTTCTATTTAAAAAAAAGACAAAACAGGGAAGTAAAGAAAGATTCTGGGATTTAAAGATTAGGTTCAGGCTTTGACAAACAAAGTTTCAGGTTCCTGTGAGAGATTGAAGTGGAGTTGTCCATCAGGCAGCCAGTAGGCAATTGAAAAAAAGAAGTTGGGAATTCCAGTGTTTCATTCAAAATATTAAATATCATAATTACATCATTAATTTATCCTTTGTATGAAAACAAACCAAGAAATATGAATTATCCAAATGCTGTCTACTTGAGTCTAATGACTATAATATTCTTTCCTTTCAAATTCTGTTACTTTTAGTACTTGATCTATGATCTTCTGTTTAGTCCTGTGACCTGGTAATATCATTGTGGATTATCCTGAAATAGGAATTTTCACTCATTTATGATTGTCTATTTAGGCTTGTCAGTTTATTGACTCCTGGATTTAAATCAGCTGAGACCATTCTCATAATTCCAAACTCTGAATTCTGAATTCTAATGGATTCCCCCAAACTGGATTCTTCCCACCCTACTTTTGCACCTTATGTTTTACACAATAAACACGGAAACTAGTCCTATTATTCTTGTTGTTGTTGTTGTCATTTGTCTTAGTTTTAAGAGTGTAGGCACTCTTATTTCAGGTGTAGGCATCTCTGAGGTGAGGCTAGTCCTTCTGTTGATCTAGATCAGCAATTGTCCTATATTTAGAACCTTATAAAGCTATTAAAATCTATTATTTTCAGTGACATGGGGTCCAACACACTGAAAAATTATCATCTTTCACATCAATAAAAAGTAATGAAAGTTTCTACTCCTAGATACTCTACAGAGATCTAAACGTTGTTTATTGCTAGAGGTCATTTTTTTCTTTTCCTATGTGTCTAATTAAGACAGTCCCTAAATAATTCATTTTAGATGATTTTACAAAGTAAAGATTTCCCAAGATAGACATGAAATTTTGGGTAAACCATGGATTTGTTTATTAACAAAGTTCACTGTTGATACTAACTTTTTAAAAAAAGTATATCAACCAATCATTATCATTTTGTTGATCTGAGATTCTCAATTATGACAAAACTAGAGGAAATCTTAAATTTCCATATGGTAGATTTTGGTAAGCCTGCTGAAGTCCCTTGAAATTTCAAATGGTTTGATTCTGTAATCTTTTTTTTTAAAGCAGCTAACCTTTAACATTTTCCTAAGACATATTTATTTTCTTTTAATCTTAATGAAGTTTTAACTTTTCTACTAGTTAAATCATTTGAAAAAAAAACACTGTATCCTTTCCTGATTTTTCCATTAATCATCTCTCTTCAAGCAAGATACTCAACATTATGGATAAGTGTGGAAGACCTATTTTTATAAACTCTAAAAATAAGAAATTGGCTTATTTTTTATCTATTGTTCAACAGCAGAGCTCAAATGATTTAAATCTCTGAATTCCAAGTAATTTTCTCTTATCTCTTTTTATTTCATTTTTTTTCAGTTGAAATCTATGTAACATACTCATTTTCAGCTTACTCCTCTGCTTATTTGAGTTCAGAAACAAACAGGCAGATGAGCAAGATAAGTTAATGGGCCACTGTACAATACTGACAATTTTGCTGATATACCACAAGAGATAGTTTAGTTTCAATACAGTTCAAAACATCAATACTCTATAAATGAAACATAAGAGGCTATTTTTAGTTTACAACTTTGCCACTGTGCATAGTTACTTTTAAAGGCATTTCAATCATTCCAATTTAATTGCTTTTTTGGGGGGTTTATAAGGTTGTTACTTATAAAGTATAACTTCAACCATTTACATTTACTTGAATTGCAGATCAAGATAATTCTCACTTTGAGACTACCAATAGGTTGTAAATTAATGTCTTTAAAGCTGAGTCAGGTCCTAACAGACTGTGCACCTGGGAAACAAAGATAGTAAAATACAAAACTCCCTGCTCCCAGAACATAGAGTTAAGAGATGTTCTTAGGGAAGATGAAAGAAGAATTTGAAAGCTGATGCCATAAATTCAGTCTAATACTTTTTAATTTTCCTCTGTGAATTCCATCGTATACTTAGCATTCTTCCCTTTCTCCTTGATGAAACCATTCTTGAAATATTTTCTATAGTCGCTAGTACACAATCCTCATGAGTAGGATTTAATCTATGTCTAAATAATTCCTAAACCACCCATCAATTCTGTCAGTTCATTGTATGATTTACAGAAAATAAGTAGGAGCTAAGCTAAATAAAAAATAGAATGTTGAATTTTGAGTCAGAAAGAACTGAAATCAAATCTAGTTGCAGATTTTTACTCATTATGTGACACTGCATAAGTTTTTTGTCAACCACAGTTTCTTTATCTAAAAGACGGAGATAATAATAGAACAGCTTGGCACTACAATTGTGGGATCAAATGAGACAGTATACACTAAGTATTTTGTCAACCTTAAAAATTATTTAAGTGCTATCACTAGTTATTATTTTTTAAAAATGCTTTTATTGTAAAATAAAAAGTGCCAAACATGCTAAATCCAGGACATACAAATGCAAGGAAGAAAGTTTATAAGACTGCCTTTAAAGATCTTTCATTTTTATGAGGAAAACACAACACATAAAATGAAGCCAGAAATGAGTGATTGAGATGACTGGACGGTACAGTTCATGGAGCATCAAGCCTGGAGTCAGGAAGATCTGTGTTCAAGTGGAGCCTCAGAAACTTACTAGCTTTGTGGTTCTGGGCAAGCCATAGAATCATGTATGTCCACATAACTTTGGTATCATTGCCAAGAAATTCTCAAAATGGAGTCACAAAGAATTGGACATTATTGAAACAAATAAGCAACAAGGGATGGATGTTCCAGCAGGATCTGTGGCTGTGAAGTAACTCGGAAAGCTGATTTTCAGAAAGATAAGGGTGAAATTCACCTTGTAGAATTCAGACAGAGTCTAGGTGGCTAGTGAGAAAGGGTTGAAGAGAATGACTAGAGGAGAAACAGCATAGTTTTAAAAGTGCATCAAATGACTTAGAGCCCTAATTATGGACAAAGTAAGGGGAATGGTGAGCTACAAGAGGCCAGAATATCTAGAGGGTGAGTCCAGAGTGAAGAGGAGTAGGAATATGAAAAAGGAAAAGTCATTTGTTTTGTAGATATGATGAAAAATGAATGTCCTAGAGGAAGGAATTTCTCTTATCTTTTCTCCCTAAGGAGAAAGAAACTTGGTACAGTGAAAAGAATAGTGGGCAGCTAAGTGCTACAGTGGATAAAACACTGGCCCAGCAGGTCCTAAGTTCAAATCTGGCCTCAGACACTTAATAATTACCTAGCTGTGTGACCTTGGGGAAGTCATTTAACCCTATTGCCTTTCAAAATTAAAAAAAAGGAAAGAATAATGACTCTACAATTAGAGGTCCTTAATTGAAATCCTATTTTTGTTCTTCCATCCCTATGTGCTCTCTGCAAAATGAAATAGTTTGATTGATGGAACCTGTGGAATTTTTTTTCACTTTTAGATCTATGATCCTATTAGTTTGGCCCATGTATTTTAAGTTGCATCAATATATTAGGAAAATTTTTTAAAAGATGAAATTGTAACTAGCAACACTAGTTTAAATATATCTTTCATTATAACATTATTTTGAAAAGAAATTCAGAAATTAAAATTTGGCAAACCCAATCATATTTTGCAAGCAATATGTTTGCTTTTGATCCTTCTGTAAACAAGTGATTCTTTTGTAGTATGAATCATCTTCCCCAATTTTAGTTTTTTTTGCACTTTAAATTTTTCATTCACAGTTACCAACACTAAGAGAGAGTCAAAAGAAATTGTAGTGCTGATCTAATCCAACTTGTTCTTTTAATATATGAGACATTTAGAGACCCAAGAAGTAAAGGGACAAGAGCTAGTAAGCGATACATTTGAACCCAGGTTTGCTAACACCAATAACTCTTTACATTATTCTGTTACTCTCTTCAAATAATCAGAACACCCCCCCATTCATTTCACCTCTCACCTCCTTAGAGTAAAAGTTCAAAAATAATACCAAAAGTCTCAGAGAAGACATGGCATGAAAAGTAAAGTCTTGTCAATGAAATACCTTCAAACAAAATAATTCAGTTTTAGAAATCTCCTGATTTTATTTTGAGAGACTTTGAACATATTATTTTTTTCAATAAGGGTCATAAATCTTGACATATCTCATGAACTGTTAGAGCTGAAAAAGGCCTTAGGGATATTTAAAGAAAACATTCAAGCATACTTTTATATAATATTCATTCTGAAAGGAAAGTGAGAATCTAAATTTCAGAGGAGCAACAGAGACCCTCTTTCTCCTTAGTTTCAGAAAACCTGTAACTAAGATACAAGATTGAATTCAAAACAAACTATATATTATACCAATGTTTTATCTTACAAGGTTGAGTTAGAGGGGTTTACTCTAGGAACAAATTAGCATGACACATTTACTGATAACACTATGTAAAATTATGGATCCACAAAATGTTTTAGAGGATACAAAATCAGTGGGACATGGTTTTTACCTTCAGAGTTTGTGCTGTAGTGAACTATAAACTTGGAACTCTTAATCTTATTTCTAGCTTCCAGTCTATTCTTTATTCTGTAGTTCTTACAAAACTGTCAAAATAATCAAACCAAAGCAGAAGTCTGACTTTCAATGAAGAAGTTAGGGACACAAAAACCAAATAATTTCCACCCTCACGTGGCTCATTCAAGGCAGAATATATCTACATCAATCTATATCTATATCTATACACATACACATTGATGTATTTGTATATATATAAATATATATATATATATATAAAATGGATGTACATGTGAAAACATATGCATATATACATATATATATATATGAATGTGGATATATTTATATATACAAATATATGAGTATAAACATATCCACAGTATCACGATGTTTCCTTTCTCAGGATACTTCCATGGCTATCTATTGAATCTAGGATAAAATAATCCCTTCAGTTTGAAATTTAAAGATTTTAACAAATATAGCTTCAATTTATCTTTCTAGGTATATTTAATATTATTCCTTTTCCTGTCTCATGTACTCATATCTGATATTGGGATTTCAAAGTGTACCTTTGTGCCATTTTATATGATATCCTGCCTCTCAAAATGTTTGTCTAAAATTTGCTTCTTCTGTATCACTCTTTTAGAATTCTTTTTTTTAGAGATCACTTAATATGCCATCTCTTACAAAAAGAATTCATGATTACACTTATGCATACTAATTTGTCCAATGATAATCCAGTCTAACTTTTAATATATGAAAAAATAGAGGTCTTAAGAAGTAAAGGGATGAGAGCTAGTAAGTGACAGAGACACTATTTGAACTCAGATTTACTAACACTAAGAACACTTTCCATTTTACCACCCTCTCTTCAAATAATCAAATCAACCCTTCCCTTCACTATTTGCATTTCCCAATAGAATGCAAGAAGGGATAAGTTTTCATTTTGCCAGTTAAACAGAAATATTTTTGATGAACCTGTTGTGGAGGATTTAGAAGGAAGTATGGTCATCAGTTGAAGAGGTTAATACAAGAAGAGGTTGTGATTTGTACATTTGTGTATAATATACAATGATTAAATAATAATAAACCAATTGGTGTTTATAATTTTCTTAATGCTCCACAGATATCTCCCTACTTTAAAATTTAATTTTTTAAGTTTGTTTTTACTTGTAGCAAATATATCTTGACAAATAACAAGATATTTTTGCTATAGTTGTTTCACGATTCCGGTCTACCATTATTCTCTTAAAACATTTATTATCAAATTTCAATTTCTTCTGAAATCTCCAGCTTTGTTTCTATTATAGTTGTTTCATTTAATTAACTATTTTTCTTTACTTTAAATTATATTAATCTTTAATATTTATTCATAGCATTAATTTTCTTTATTAGTATTTTCATGATAACTTATTTTTTGCTTTTTCAGAGATAACTTTTTTTAAAAATATCTTTATATCTATTTTTGCCTTGTTCCTCACTTTGTCTTACTCCTTTGATGATATTGGAGTACTTTTTTCCTTTATATTTCTTATTTATTATGCTCTCATTTATCATCTTTAGGTGATATTTTAAATAAATGAAAAATCAAAGTAGAAAGAGATTAAGGAGTTTGTCTGCTCAAGTCACTTCAGAGTCAGAATTAGAATAAAAATTTCTAGACTTCAGACCCAAGATCTTTTTCCTATAAACAATTCTGAGAGAGCATTATTCTCCCTTAAGAGAGGGTTAGGTGGCTTGCCCTTAAAATTCTATCTTTTTCCATTTCTATAATAAAATAGCTTTCTTAAGGAAGGACTAAACAAAATCCATTTGGAATGATGGTAGAGATGGACCAGATCTTGACCCTTCCCCTCTTCACCTTCTTCCATTCCCATATTCCCCTTCTTCTATGCCCTCTTTTTTATTTGTAATAGATTTTTTTGGTTTATTGTATATTATTAAAATAATCTTGTTATGAGAATAACATAACCTTCCACCCCACAAGAAGATAAGAAACCTCAATGATAGTGGAAGAGAAAAAAAAGTACTTCAGTCTGTGTTCAGATTCTAATGGCTCCGCCTCTGAATGATTTGACTTTATCATAAGTCCACCAAAGAAGTTGCTTCATTATTTTTCTCACAGTTGCTATTAGCAGTTGTATTTCCTGCCACTCTATTCTTTCCACTCTCATTTATTCTTTTCTCTCTCTCCTTTTACCCTGTCCCTGTTCAAAAGTATGTTGTATCTGAGTACTCTCCCTTGATGTTCCCTCTCTTCTATTACCTGTCCCCCCCCTTTCCTCCCCCATTTCCTCTTATCCCATCTCTTTCTTCTCATTTTTTCTAGGGTAAGAAAGACTTCTATACCCTATTAAGTGTGTATGGTATTTCCTCTCTGAGCCATTTATGATGAGAATGAAGGCTCACTCATTCCTCCTCATCTTCCCCATTCCATTCCATTGCTAAAACTTTTTCTTGACTCTTATGTGAAATATCTTAGCCCCTTCTTCCTCTCTTTTCTCTTCCTCCCAGTACTTTCCTTTATCACCCATTGACTCCATCTTTTTACTATAATATACCATTATATTCAGCTACTTCCTGTGCATTTACTTCTAACTGCTCTTATAAATGAGAAAGTTTATCTGAGTTATCAGTATCTTCTTCCCATGCAGGAATACAAGCAGTTCAACATCATTAAAGTTCCTCATAATTGATCCTTCTTGTCTGCCCTTCCTATGGTTCACCTGAATCCTATACTTGAAGATCAAACTTTCTGTTCAGCTCCGGTTGTTTCAATAGGAAAGTTTGAATATCTTGTTTCACTGAAAGTCCATCTTTCCACTTGAAAGAGAATGTTCAGTTTTGGTGTGTAGTTGATCCTCAGTTGTAAACCAAGATATTTTGCCTTCTGGAATATCATATTCCAAACTCTACAAGCCCTTAATGTAGATGCTGCCAGATCCTGTGGATTCCTAACTATAGAGCCACAGCAGTTGAATTATTTGTTTCTGCCTGCTTTTAGTATTTTCCCTTTGACTTGAGAGCTGTTGAATTTGGCTATAATATTCCTGGAAGTTTTTCTTTTGGAATCTCTTACACAAGGTGACTGGTGAATTCCATCAATTGCTATTTTGCCCTCTATTTCTAGGATCTCAGGGTGAGTTTGCTGTATCATTTCTTGAAAAATGAAGTCTAGGGGCGGCTAGGTGGTGTAGTGGATAAAGCACAGGTCCTGGAGCCAGGAGTACCTGGGTTCAAATCCAGTCTCAGACATTTAATAATTACCTAGCTTTGTGGCCTTGGGCAAGCCACTTAACCCTGTTTGTCTTGCAAAAACCTAAAAAAAACCATGAAGTCTAGACTCATTTCCTGGTCATGACTTTCAGATAGCCCAATAATTTTTATATTATCTCTTCTAGATCTGTTTCCAAGGTTGGTTGTTTTTTTTCCAATGGGATATTTCACATTTCCTTCTAATTTTTGTCTTTTTTTTGGAATAGTTTTATTTCTTCCTGATTTCTCGCAAAATCATAAGTTTCCTTTAGTTCCATTCTGCATATGATGGAGTTATTTTCTTCAAAGACCTCCTTTTTTTAAATCTCCTTTTCCTTCTGGCTAATTCTGCTTTTTAAGGCATTCGTCTCCTCATTTGCCTTCTATGTTGCTTTTTCCATTTGGCCTAAACTGTTTTTAACATATTTCTTTCACCAAGCTGCTGATTCGATTTTCATGATTTATCTGCCTCACTCTCATTTGTCCTCACAATTTTTCCTCTACCTCCCTTAATTGATTTTTTAAGGGATTGTTTTGCCAGGCAAATGGGATTAAGTGGCTTGCCCAAGGCCACACAGCTAGGTAATTATTAAGTGTCTGAGACTGGATTTGAACTCAGGTACTCCTGACTCCAGGGCCAGTGCTTTATTCACTACGCTACCTAGCCAACCCCCTTAATTGATTTTCAAAGTTCTTTTTGAGCTCATCCATATCCTGAACTCATTTTCTATTTCTCTTAGAGGCTTTGTATACAGAGGCTTAGATTTCATCATCTTCTGAATCTTCCATGGGACAAAGTAATTTTCTATGGTCAGATATTTCTTTTTCTTTTGTTTACTCATTTCTTCAGCCTATGACTGATTTACCATACTTTCAAGGCTTAGCAGGGATTTTAGGACACCGCATTGGGAACCTAATTCCACTAAAGGTCTTTTGAGAGGCTCTGACTGATTTCTTGCCTGTGCTTTGGTATGTGAATGACCAAAAGCCCTCCCCCTGCCCTGGTGCTGTGAGGAGCATCCCTGCTCAAGCTATGATATTATGGAAGCCCAAACTGCAACTTGTATTTGGAGTCCTGCCCCAAGGAGAGCAGAGAGATTTTTGCAGTCTTCCCTGACCCCCTTACCATCTGTTGGATTCTTTCTGGATGTGCAGACTGGCTTCTCTGATTCCTGTTGCAGGTTCTCACTGCAGCACTGCTCTGTGGCTGGTGATCACTCTGTACTCATTCTGGTGTGGCAGAGTTCTCTCACCACCCTTTCAAGCTATTCAAGGTGATCCCTGGGCTGCCCTGCACTGTGCCTGCGGTTTTTTTCTCCCCAACCCCGGGGTCCCAATGAAACAGGCTTTTCCTGCAGAACTTCTAAGTTCTCTTGGACTGGGAAATTGTATCACTCAGTCTTTTTGTGGGTTCTACCCCTCTAAATGTTAGCTAGAGTTATAATTTGATGGCATTCATAGTTTTGGGAGGAATGAATTTCTGGTAATTCTTACCTTCACATGGCCATCTTGGCCCCTGGTATTGGAATACTTTAAAAAAATCTCACAAATGGGCAGGATTTCTATATTTATGGGTAATATTTCCTTTGGATACTCTTTGGTCATTTTCATTCTTCTTCAATGCTTTATTTTGGGGGTGTTATCTGTCACCACTTCCATGTAGCATTGAAAACTGAGCTTCTTGGTGCTTTCTTACTCTACCAACTCAATAAAGTCTCTTATGGAAAACATTTCAGTAAGTGGAAATGAAATGATAGTGAAGGTATATTAGCTATTTCCAAGCCTAAAAGGTATGATTAAATATTCAGGAAGAAGCTTAGTACAGTTTAGTTAGTTTTGCATAAGGTTAACTTGTTTATTAGGTTTTTTTATACTTTGGGTTTCATGAAACAAACCACAGATCTAACAGAATCTAAATTGGTAAAGTATTGAAATAAATGAATGTAAGTATGAGAGGCATCATGGTATAAGGACTAATGGACTTTGAGTTGTTAAGATCTGGTTTCAAGTCATGCCTTGCATACCTAATATCTCTTTTACTGTGGGAAAGTAACTTGATCTCTCTGTACCTGCCTAAATTTCCTCATCTAGGAAATAAAAGATTGGATTCTATTGTTTCTAAAGTCCTTTATGTCTATGGTCCTATGATCTTAAGTAGGTTATGATATTATTAAAGATTTATGCACATGAAATATGCACACTATGAAATAGTGTGAGAATCATCTCAAAACATGTATGATAGGAAAGGATATTGGTTAGCTATAAAGGGGAGAAAAAATAGAAGTAATCTAATTATGACACTTGTAACTCTGAATGACATCTCCAAAAATATTCCAATATGTTTGAAGGGGGGCAGAGGGAGATAGATGGTACAGTGGATAATAAACTGAGCTTTATGAGTCTAGGCAAGTCACTTAATCTGTTTGCCTCAGTTTCTTCATCTATAGAATGACCTGGAGAATGATATAGCAAACCACCCCAGTATTGTTGCCAAGAAAATATGGTCATAGTCAGACATGACTGAAATATGACTGAACAACAAACAACAGTTTATTGCAGATTTTTAAAAGCACATGGACAAGAATGTCAAATTATAGACATATATAGATGGGCTGTAATGTGCTCCAGTAGTAGTGGAGGTGTACCACAGATTTATCAAAGTTACTAGTTTTATTGACATTTGTATTTATTTTCTAGTATTGTGATATGTTGAGTTCCTATTTGAAAACATGAAATATGTTCTGAATATTTAAATTTGGAAGTGTGTTATCGTAAAAGAGATCAAGATTGGATTTATCATTAAAATACTTAATTTTGAATGTGGGCTCTGCTTATTGCTTGAATTATTTTCAACAAGTCATGTTATCTCCCTAGTCTTTAGTTTCCTCATTTATTAATAATGAGGTTGACCCAGTAACCTATATCATCCTCTCATAATACCATGGCTACCAATGTTTAGCCTTGACTTTTGAAAAAGACCACAACATCAGGGAAGTTATGCAATAAGAAGCACATAAATTGGATTTGAGTGAGGCAGGCCTCATTTTCTTCTTCAGAGTCAAGTGGGTCCAGTGACTAGATATGAATCAGAATGATTGGAAATGGCCCTGGATGTGAGGCAATCAGAATCAAGTGACTTGCCCAAGGTCACACAGCTAGTAAGAGTCAAATATCTGAGGCCAGATTTGAACTCCAGTCCTGACTCCAAGGCCAGTACCCTATCCTCCACACAACTACTCTTCTGTGAAATATATGCTATGATATTAGAGAAAGATAAAAGGAATTATGGAAACATCATTTGTCTTAAGAGGAAGGAAAATCTCAATTCAAATCCTTCCTTGGACTGTACTATCTTTTGTACCTCAAGAGATGGAACCTTAATTTACTCATATAGTAAATGAGGATAATACTATCTTCTTTATAAGAATATTGTTAAGTTCAAGGATATAAGTTAAGCATTTTATAAATCTCAATAGACTATGTTGCTGTTAGCTATGAATTATTTTTATACCTATTTTTATACTATTATTTTTAAAGGACAAGTCTTTAACATCAATTCTACTACATTTTATTTCAAATATATAAACTTTCAAACTACATGTCATGAAAAATTTTCAACATTCATTTGCCTGCATATTCATATATTGCACATTTTCCCACCACTCTCTCTTTCCATCTACTCCCTGCCCATCCCCCAAACAGTAAAAGTTGCACATGTAATCCCATGTTCAACATGTCCATTTATTAGTCATTTTGTGGATGAGGAATTAGGATTAAGGTTAAAAAAAAGAAAACCTTCAGATACGAAGGAATAATATAAGAAAAGTGTTTTAAAAAGTGAACATAGTATCCATTCAGATTCTTTATGTTTTTTGCTGTTATTGTTGTTTCCTCTTAATATGGATGGTGTTCACAACAGGTCTCCCATGGTTATCCTAGATCTCTGAATTACTGAGAAGAGCTGCATCCATCATAGTTATTCAACTCACATTGTTGTTGCTGATATGTACATTGTACTCCTAGTTCTGCTTCCTTTGCTCAGCATCAGATCCTGTAACTCATTCCATGTTTCTCTACAGTCTGTCCATTTTTGGTTTCTTATAGAACAACAGCACTCCATAGTATTCATAGGCTATAACTTGTTCAGCCATTTCTCAATTGTTGCAGTTTTCCTTAATTTCCAATTCTCTCCCACTACAAAAAGAGCTGTCATAAATATTTTTGAAGGTATGGAACATGTCTCATTTTTTTTTTATGATTTCTTTTAGATATAGGCCTAGTATTGGTATTTCTGGGTCTGTTTCCTTGCTCTTTGGACATGGTTCCATATTGCTCTTCAGGATGGTTTATTAAGTTTACAACGCCAATAAATGCATTAATGGACCCAGTCTTCCCACAGCCTCTCCCACATGATCAGTTGCTCTTTTTTATCATCGCAATGGTTCTGATATGTGTGAGGTGGAACTTCATAGTTATTTTAATTTTCATTTATCTAATCAATAATGATTTGGAGCATTTTTCATATGATTATATATAGCTTTAATTTCATCATTAGGAAACTTCTTGTTCATATCCTTGTTTTTCCCTTTAATGCCAAAGTCCTACATAATTCTGATGGTAACTCCTTGGTATTTCAATGTTTTCTTTCTGGCTGCATATAGGTGACTGAACTCAGAACTGGGTCAGTCATTGAAGACACTAAGTTCATCCACTGAATCCTAAGTCACCACCAGTAATTTTCACTTTTGCTTTGACACTGGACATTGATGAATCCAATTCCTGTGCAAGTGAATGCAAGTGAAGACATCACTCGGTGATGCCATTGGTTAAATCACAACTTTTAATTAGTTCTATTTTTGCTTTCACTTTATCTAAGATCAATATTGCTACCCTTCCTTTTTTTACTTAAGTTGAAGAAAAAAAGATTCTGCTTTAGTCCCTTAGTTTTATTTTATGTCTCTCTCTGCTTCAAGTGTATTTCTTGAAAAAAAAAAACCATATTGTAGGATTCTGGTTTTTAATCAATGTTTCTGTCCACTTCTGTTTCTTGGGTGAATTCATTCCATTCATATTCAGGTATTATTACTTTACCCTTCTCTCTGTCATCACTCCCTTATATTATTACCTCACCCCTTCTCTTATTCTATATTCCTTTTACTTCCCTGAAAGGTAAGCTAGATTTCATAAACATATATGGAATTATTCACTCTGAGCCAGGTCTGATAAGAGTAAGTTTCAAGCATTCCCATCCCCTGACCCCATATATTGTCTTCCACTATAAAAGCTCTTCTCTGCTTTTTTTATGTGAGATAATTTACCCCTTCTATCTCTCTCTTCCTTTCCTAGTGCATCCCTCCTTCTCACCCCTTAATGGTTTTGGAAGTCATTTCATCATAGTCAACTCAAACTCATGCCATCAATGCATACTCTTTCTCACTGCCTTTTGATCTTGGTTACAGTGATTTTTGTCTGTGCAAAAGATTTTTAATTTAATGTAATTGAAATCATCTAGTTTGTTTTCAGTGATGTTCTCCATCTCTTCCTTAGTCATAAACTGCTTCCCTTTCCATAGATCTGACAGGTAAACCAGTCCTTGATCTTCTAATTTGCTTATAGTATTTTTTTTTATGTCTAAATCCTGTATCCATATGGATCTTATCTTCATATAAGGTATGAGGTGTTGGTCTAATCTAAGTTTCTTCCATAATAACTTCTAATTTTCCCAGCAGTTTTTCATCAAAGAGAGAGTTTTTATCCCAATAGCTGGACTCTTTGGGTCTATCAAACAACAGATTACTATAACGGTTTCCTGCTATTCCACTGGTCCACCACTCTCTTTCTTAGCTGATAGACATATTTTTAAAGAAACAAATACAACTGTGTAATTCAAAGAAATACAAGAATTGAACTTTAAATGACAATGCTGTTAAGCAACATTTCTACAATTCCCATTTTATTTTAAGAAATCATTTAGCAAACCATCTCTCTAATGCCTTGTTATTTTAGATAGTTAACTTAAAAGATTGGCTTCAGATTGGCTCAGATCTTGTTACTGACCATAGTTTTGTGATTATACTTAAGCTCTCTAAGTCTCAGTTCTTTCATTTATAAAATGAGGATGCTTTACTCATTAAGGTGAGTATGTATTGTGATTAAATATAAGCATATATGTGCATAATATATTAACTTTTTCCAAACTTTAAAGAATTACATATAAATATAAGACTTTTGAAGTCTTATTTCTAAAGATTATCGTGAAATAACAAACAATGAAATTTATTATTGTTTGATAGTTTAATTTGTTTATCAGGAATTTTAAAAAGTTTATCAGTCAAGATAATAAGAATTTAGTTGCCTACTATGAGCCAGACTTTGTCAAACACTAGATTAATAACTGTCTTTATAATCTTGATGACTGCATTGATAATCATCTAAGTAAGAATTGCTTTTCCAATCACAACTTAAATATTTCCTATGTCACATTTCCCCCAAAAAAATAATAGTTGGGAAAAAAACAACTAAATCATTTATTTTTTTCTCTCATGTGTTATCAGCCCAAAGCTTTACCTAATAGCCAGTGATCAAATTTGCTTAAACCATTTAGAGTTACCAAGAGACATCTGCCAAGGAACTCTGGCTCTTTGTGATGATTTAAATGTTGCCAGCAAGGGGTCCTTATTATATGATTAGTTCAATTATAGTGGACCTTACAGAGCTTAATAAAGAGACATTAAATTCAACAGATCTGCCTCTGGACTTGTTCTTGCATCTTATACTTTTGTTCTCATCTAGCAATCTTTGTATATAAAATACAGGCTTTTAGAAAATGGAAGTACACAGAAATTAAGTCATTTAAAATGATTACTTTGTGCAATTTGCACAATGATTTGGAATTTCAAAATAGTGAACTTTTTCATTTTACAATATATTCACTGTCATCTTGATGCATTATGATGTTGCATTTCTAATAGATGCTTGGGGGTAAATCAACGTCAGCAATTTAATATAGTAAAAAAAGGTTTAAACCTGGAAAAACAACACTTTAAGGGAAAGTAAATTATGTCCTATAAACCCTCCTGCAATGCTCGTTTCTAAGAACTTCTTGTTGATTTCCATATTTGCTCCATATTTTATGATCTGGGATGATGATCTTTCTGGATCATATCTTAATTTTGGAATTTCTGCTTCTGATTGGAGTTTAGGTACCTGCCTCTATTAGACATTCCAAGAAACAGCCAAAACTTTGAACAAGTCATAGAGTTGGATCTTACAGGTCCTTTGTTCCAATGCTTTCAGTTTACAAATGAGAAAAATGATATCCATGGAGGCTGTAAAAAAGGTTAAATGAGGAGTAACTATCTTAAATTTGAACCCAACTCTTCTGACTCCACAAACATTGCTAATTGTGATGTGGCATGCTACAATTTTCTTGGTTTTTACCATTCTCTTATATAGTAACATGGAATTACATTAAACCTTTCCTGCTTTTAAAGTCACAGGTCTTGAAAAATACATATTTATCCATTTTATTCCTTCAGTGGTCATTATAAAGTACTAATTAAAAATAACATTTTGGATAATTATCTGATGATAAATATCTTGTAGCAAACCTGACTATAGCAACAAAAAAGCAACATTCATCTAAGTGAAATAGAAATTATTTTAATTTAGAAACACTTGAGTTATAATGAGATTTTCATTACAGGGTTTGTCATGAAAATGGATACACATTGAATCATCTTCCATTCTCATTAGAAAACTTTCATGTTAACATGATGCATTCTTTTTGCATGTTATTTATTCATCACTGTGGAATATTGCA